>NW_006768798.1:769591-873067 GCF_000204055.1 Melampsora larici-populina 98AG31 | reverse complement strand
TACACATCCACTGATATAGAGGCCCCTTGGCTCCTTTCCCCCTCTTTTCCACTCTAGAACACGGACTTTGAACTTTTTCAACCCTCCACCCTTCAAAAAATCATCAACTTCTCAGTTTTAAAGCTAGTCACGCCAGCTTTTCACTCTTCACATCAAATTAAAATGAAAAACAACAACTTCAACAACAATAACAACCAAATCCCTACGGGTGATTTTAAACCTTTCAACAATACCAATCAGATGAATAATCATAACAACAATTTCAACAGTTTACAACATGATCAAATGAATAATATAAACAACAATTTAAATCAAAACTTCAGTAATAAAATGATGAATAATATGAATCATATGATGAATAATAATAATTATATGATGATGAATAATAATAATCAGATGTTCAATAATCATAATAATCATTTATTCAACAATAATCAACAAATTCCATCAAACCATCAAGGTTCCTTAATGATGAATCAAAGTAATTTAATGAACAATCAAAGTAGCTTATTGAATAATAATGATGGTGTTATTAACACTGATTTCAACACTCAAACTTTATTGAACAATAATAATTCCAACTTTAACACTCATTCATTCAATTTCATTCTTATTATTAATTATTCTTATTATTATTCATTCTCATTAATATCAATCTTATTATTCACATAGTTAATGATTTAAGTTTAGATATCAAAGATCTACGGTGGGGTAAACTTTTTCGAAGTGATAAGGTGGCAAAGCAATACCTTTACTCTGTATCATTAAATGGTGGATATGGAATATCCGTAACTTCTTCAAAAAATAACCGTGGATGCCATAAAACAATTTGTTTTCACTGTCATTGTGGTAATCCTAGGAAAGCAAAGCTACTCAACGAATTACTTCAACTAAGAAAACCGGATGTCAGTGGAAGGCTGTTATTAAACAAAATAAGAAAACTGGTGATTGGGTTTTAGATCAAGTCAGGAATAGTAGTACTGGACAATTTCTTAATCATTTATCTCACAATCATGGACCTTTTCAATCTCCTAATGAATTTTCAATATATAGAAGATTAGATTTAATTCAGATCATGTTGGCTCAAAAATTAAGTAGATCTTCAATCAAACCTCGCCACATTATGACGTCTCTTGACAAGAATCCTGGTTTCAATCCTATCATGAAAGACATTTATAATGCAAGACAGAAATTTCAAGCTCAAGAATTAAATGGAAGGGATCCTATTACCGCTTTGTTAGATTTCTTCATCAAGAATAAATGGAATTATCATGTTCATAACGACGATAACGGAAAATTATTATCTTTATTCTGTTCTCATCCTAGCTCAATCAAATTAGCTTTACGATTCCCTCACGTTTACGGAGTAGACACCACTTATAAAACTAATGGTTGTGAATTACCATGTCTTCATTTCGTGGGAACTACTTCAATTAACAAACCTTTCTCTGCGGCTTTTTGTTTTATGATGGACGAAACTCAACCTACTTACGAATGGGCTTTATATCGATTTAAACTTTTATTTGAAGGTTGTGATCCTGAACTTTCACCTAGGTTATTTGCTACTGATAGTGAAAGAGCTTTAATCAACGCTATTCAAATCATGTTTCCTGATGCTGACCATATCCTCTGTCTGTGGCATATCAACAAGAATATTCAAAGTCATATCAAATCTAAATCATCAAAAATCAATGAAAATCATTTTCTTAAATTATGGAATTCCTTTTGTTCTTCTCAAACAAATTTAGATTATCACAACTCAAAAGATCTTATTAAAAATTACTTAATTGAAAATCACGCTCAGGATCTTCTCAACTATATAGAAAAGAAATGGTATTCTCAAGAGCGCAAATTTGTTTCCCTTTTTACAAGTAAACTCAAACATTTTGGAACCGGTACAACTAGTAAAACTGAAGGAACTCATTCTACCATCAAAAAAGATTTAGAAAGTACTAAACATGACTTATATTCAACGGTGAAGCATTTTCAAAACGCACTGGACATTCAATATAATGAAATTATTGGCTCAATCCGTCATCAAAAATCCAAACAACTCAACAAATTTCATTCTATTTTTGACAATCTTCACGGTAAAATTTCTCAATTTGCAATTAAGAAAGCAAATGATCAACTCAAATTAATTTTAAATTCAGATTCACTTTCACTTCCACCTTGCAACTCGAATTTCACCCCCACTTGGGGTATACCATGTGCTCATCAAATTAGTACGTATTTAGGACTTGTAGAACAACCAATTCCTATTGAAGAGTTTGATCAGCAGTGGCATTTATTTACTGAGTATGCTCAAATTAATTTTAAATTCAGATTCACTTTCACTTCCACCTTGCAACTCGAATTTCACCCCCACTTGGGGTATACCATGTGCTCATCAAATTAGTACGTATTTAGGACTTGTAGCACAACCAATTCCTATTGAAGAGTTTGATCAGCAGTGGCATTTATTTACTGAGTATGCACCTAGAGATATTCAAGAAATCAGAGCTAAAATTGAATCACATTTAGAAAAGATTAAACTTCAAGATGAAAGTTATTTAGCTAAATTTGAATCAGATTTGAAGAAGTTAATCAGCGGTAGATATGTTTTAGTTCCTGTTCAACCTCCTTCTAAATCAGAAAAACCCAAAAATAAAGGAAGACCTAAAGGCGCTAAAAATAAAAAACTCAAGAGGGATCCTTCAAGGTTTGAACACGTTGAAAAAGAAGAAAGGAAGAGGAAAATGAAATGTGGTAACTGTGGAGAATTAGGTCATGATAAATCAAAGTGTGCTGTTAAATATTCAACTGATGAAGATGATGGATATTCAGAAGAAGAAGAAGATGGTGATGATGTTTCAAATGATTCAGATGATGTTAAAAAATCAATTATTTTAATAAACTCAGAAGATTTAACAGATATAGATCAAACAAATCTTAATGATGTTTCAGCTGAAGATTCAGACGATGTAGAAGATTCAAAAAGTTCAGCTAGTTCAAAATTTTCAAATGATTTAAAATCAGAACAAGAAGAAGCAGAAATGATGAAAGCTTTAACTTATAATGAAGAATGAAAGCTTTAACTTATAATGAAGAAATTATTAAAGCTGATTATGATAATGATCAAGAATTTTATCATTTAAATCATTATCAAGATCCTCACAAGATTGAAGAGTATCATAATCCATGTCCTTCTCTCTCCAAGGGAGGATAGAGGATGGTGAGAGGACAAAGGGTTTCGAGTTATCCTCGTAACCTCAAGTGACTGCCTCTAAGGTCAATGCGGTAGCCAGCCTTGCTCCTGCTGACGCAAGAGTGAGGCAGGCAAGCTTTGGGAGGAACCTAGAGTTTCTCCTTGGCGCTTACGAGAGGAGTTTCAGCAAACTCATGAAAGCGCACGTAAGAGAGAAAGTCACCACGGGACAGGCAAGAGACCCTTCGAACCAAGGGTGGGAGGGCATGCAATGATGTGGGTTCGAAAAAGGAGAATGCCCGTCGGAAAGTCTCCTCTGAAGCGGGAGAAAGGATCTGAGGAGAGGCACTCGAAAGAGAAGTGAAGGAAGGGAGATGAGTTCACAATCTCTTCCGAGGGGAGTGAGTGAAAAACTCACGAAGCCTTCTCACGGTCGTGCCTGAAGAGGCAATTCAGGGCCAAACCGGTAGGGCAGCTGTACGCTGACAAGAGCCGCTCAGAGCGAAGTCCGCCTGATCGCAGAAGTGCCTGATCATGCGGAGAGCTTTCCGATCAGTGACATGGACTGGATTAATTCCTAGTCCCGTCGTCACTAATCTACCATCCATGTCCTTCTCTCTCCAAGGGAGGATAGAGGATGGTGAGAGGACAAAGGGTTTCGAGTTATCCTCGTAACCTCAAGTGACTGCCTCTAAGGTCAATGCGGTAGCCAGCCTTGCTCCTGCTGACGCAAGAGTGAGGCAGGCGAGCTTTGGGAGGAACCTAGAGTTTCTCCTCGGCGCTTACGAGAGGAGTTTCAGCAAACTCATGAAAGCGCACGTAAGAGAGAAAGTCACCACGGGACGGGCAAGAGACCCTTCGAACCCACTCACAGGGAGTGAAGGATCGAAGAGCCGAGACCCTGCGAAGGGTCTCGCAACCCGTCCTCGTAGGGACTGAGCTCTGGGGAGACGGCTTCAACTCACAAAGGACAAGGGCGAGTCACATCAAGGACGAACCATAAAATACTTGCAAACAAAACGCCAACTAGGTATGTAGAACTAATGTGTTACAACAACAAATAGAGAAAATCGCTCTATCTAGGCACCGTGTTGATTCGACGTGCCAGCCTCAATGTGTCATCTAGGAGCGTACGTGGGTAGCGTCGTACATATCGTTTGTAAGTCGATGAATTCCACCGACCGACACTTTTCAGTGCAGACAATGAACAACCCAGATTTGCGCGTAGGGATGCGCCTCCTATGCGCATGCTGTGGCCAGACCACCTTGAAGAAGCCGGCTGATGGTGTTTCAGTACGGCCAAAACGGTGGACCGTCGGATTGGTTCGTGAGGTAATATTCCACGGAAAAGAGGATCAGATGGTAGACCGGCCGACGCTGCGAGAAGATGTCTCAAGGCTGTTACCGGGTCTAAATGCTTAGGTTGCTTCTGGAGGCGTAGCAGTTGAACTTCACCAGGGAGTGCTGTTTTCGCCATGCGTAAATGTATAGTCGCAGAGCTGTCGTTTTTGGAGAATTTTACATCGCAACGACGAACGAAGATGGTTGGGTGATCTTCGTGTAAGGTCAACTCGCCGAGACGAGCTAGACCCCAGAAAGCCACCAGGAAGAGCGCTCGTAAGGTCACGTTCGGTAGCGATATCCCTCGTAAGCGGGTCATAAGAAAGTCCAAGTTGGGTAGCGTCAGGCCATCTCTTCTCCTTTTGACAACTCCTAGCTCACGTTTCTTGCTTGCTTTCAGAATGATCCAAAGTCTGTCGGTATTTAAGGTTGGGAACGGGACGTTATGCAAACAGTGCCACATACGTAAACCGGTTAGGTATCGTTTGGTTGTTTCATTTATTACGGAGTTGGGATTGGATGGGTCGCCACACCACAGAATGAACTTGTAGATATCAATTGTTCTTGCTGGAAAGGAGAATTGGGATGTACGTTTGAAAAGAAAGTACTTGTTGACGGAAGCCGCGTATTGGCGCATTGTGGACGCCGCCCAGCCATGGCGTAGCATTATCTCGCCAGCTTCGTCCAGACGCCCTGACACCAGGGGACTAACTTTCCAAAGTGTACGTTCTGAGGTATTCATAATTGATGTGACTTGGGTGTTGGGATAACTTGGAAGAGGAGATCAGAGAGGTCGCTTGGAATATCTATTCGGACTAAGTGTTGGTCTCCTTTTGAAGGATCGAGGCCGCGAGATAACTTGTCTGCCTCGTTATCTGCTGAGGTAACTCTAACCAGATTATTGTCGCAGTCGAGATCGACTAACAAGTCTTGTACAATCCTCCACTCGCGGTTGACCCAGAAGTCGCGTGACTTGCGATTTCTGGCTGCACCTTCCGTCGTTGTGTTGTCGGTCAGGCAGGAGAATTTAAAACCGGCCAGACCAGTTTCCAACTTCAACTCTTTCAACATTAATATGCCTAAGCGGACTGCTACAGTCTCCGCCCAGGCTATCGTTTGTTTTGGTCGTCCAGCTGGCGAATTCCATCCTGGCAACCACTGGAATTGTGACCAGGCTTTCCCTATTATTATGCCGATTCCAAATTCTGTTGACGCATCCCCGACCCACCCGACGTTCTTGATTATATGGTCTGGGACAATTTTCGTGGGGTTCAGGTTTTCTAGGTAGCGCTTCCAATATAATACACTAGCCCGATCAGCGGCGGGCGCCGCATCATTGAGTCATGTTTGATCAAAGAATTTACTAAGAACAGCCCCCATCCAGAAGGGTTGACCGCCTCCTTCTAGTTGGGGAAGAAGTTAAGCTTAACTAGGCCCCTCTAGCGCGTTCGCCGCGCCCTCGCAGAGGGGCTTAAATGGACTCATGTTTCATGGCGGGAGAGCTCCAGAAATTAAGTACCTTTATGTACTTTTCTGGAGCTCTCCTCAAATCTTCACCGTAGGATTTCTCAAGGTTCAGATATGTGTAGCTTCATGAGAAGCTACACAACCTCGTACCACTTTTATTGACAACAGAGAGCAGTGACGCTGCCAGGAAACGTTGCACTGATTGATTGTTACGTACTCCTGTAACAGCTTAAGAAGGCCAGTACAGACCTGTACTGGTCTTTGACAAGATTTGGATGTTTGGTGCTGGTGTTTTGGCAAGAAATTGGGAGTTTGCGACCAAACATCTGTTTTGGCATTTTTGTCTGAAACAGGCAGCTACACATTGCAACAAACTGGAAATCCCTTTTGCATACCCATACTTCCAACAAATCTTGCTGGAAGTGGTACGAGCTTGTGTAGCTTCTCATGAAGCTACACATATCTGAACCTTGAGAAATCCTACAATGAGGTTCTGAGGAGAGCTCCAGAAAAGTACATAAAGGTACTTAATTTCTGGAGCTCTCCCGCCATGAGTGGCAAGTCCCATTTAAGCCCCTCTCTCGACTACTCGCTTGTCTGAGAGGGGCTTAGTTAAGCTTAGGAAGAAGTACAAACATCTGTACAAATTTACAATGCAAAACCAAGAGGTCAACTTGGAACTGCATGCAATGACAACTGAACATAAAGGGGGCAGTGTTGAAGTGTCTTGGATTCAGGTCAAATGGAGATATGTCTTCAATCTTGGTGTAACACATACTTTGTAACTTCATCAAAATACATTTAACACTTTTATATATGGTTCTTTGTTTAATAATTTTCTTCTTCTTCTTCTTCTTCTTCTTCAACCCAGGTATATAATATGTACAAAACCTATCAAATTACAAAACCAAAAAAACACATAATCAGAATTCCAAACTTTACAAAGGAAAAAACCCAATCATCATATGTGGAAACCAATCTCATTCTTTTGAATTATCTCCAACACTTGGGTCTTCTTAAAACAGCACAACCTTCATCTTCACTCAACCCATTTCCATAAATCCTCAATTATTTCCTCACAATTTCATACTCCTTGATTTTCCCTTCATCAAAACAAACTTCACAAACTTTGATATTATTCCATGTCTTTTCACTTTATCTTTCAAGCTATTTTCCAAAGATAAAAGTTCAATAGCATTGAATAATCTTTTTCAGCCCATTTCACAAACCTTTAAATATTCTTTTATTGTTTCAATATCCATTTTCAACATCAAATGTTAATTGGTAAACTCCATTGCAATTCATACATCTAATCACAATCCTGTTAAATTTAGTCATATTTTAAATCAAATTTGACAATTCATCACTGCTTTTCAAATATAATCTTTGTTTATTTCATGAATTGATGTCCTTATTGTTTAATTGAATGAGTCCAGATCTTGAATGGTTTCATTCATCTGGGTGATGAGTTCACATTTTGTGAACTTTCTGCTTCTTGTTTCTCTTCTGTGGTAGGACTGGGTTTTAAATCCTGTTGTCTATAAATCAAACAAAAAAAGATCACAAATCTGGACTTTATGTTTTAGATATTTTAATCTATTTTGAAAATTACAGAAATACAATTGGTTTGAAAAATAAGGTTTAAGTCCTAATGAAAGAACTCTAATTCAATCTTCAATAATGAAGCTTCCACATCTTTTTCTGAATGAATGGATCAAAAATCAATTAACAACTTTCATTTGATCCAGTTTCTTCAATTATGTTATTCATTTTCCATAAAACTTCTAAAGATGAGTTTTTCTTCATTCAGTTTCATCAAATAATTCAAGCAAAAAATCAATCAATTTTATAATTCAAGCAAGATCTTTGAAATGAGTGTGACATTCCATTTTTAAACTTGAATGATGCTTTTGAGGGGTGATCATCCCAACTGAGAAGTAAAATCAAATATGCATTATAACAAAAGGAGAAAAGATGAAGAAGTTGTGTAAAACAAAACTAACCTGAGCTCATAAGCTCTGTAGCTGTTAATAACCTAAATGTGTTCCTTGAATATCCTTGTTCTTCATTATGTTCTTCTGACCAACTTGATCCGACTAAAGCTTTTTTGATCTAGTTTGATTGAATTGTTGTTGAAACCCAGGTGGCATGATTCATTCAACAGGATATGAACTTCTAAGGTTTACATTCTCAAAAAATTGTTACAAGCCCTCCCAAAAAAAGAGCAAAGTTGATTGAGTACTTTTAATCTAAGTCAAAAAGAAGAAAATCAGTAAACCTCAAGAGCTTGATTAAAAGTGTCAAAAAGTTCAATTTGATCCCTAAATCTATTTCAAAGTCCAACACTTCTTAAAGCTTTACCACTCTTCTAACTCGCACCACCAATCATAAAGATAATCCATCTAAACTTTAATAATCTTTTGATTCTTAATAATCTGTCAATTGCACTAAAATCAATACTATCCACTGGTGTTGAATCTAAAACTAAATATGATATTTCTCTTCGTGATTCAAAGAAGACTTCAATTGTCTTTTCGCATTCTAATATCGTTCCAAAGAATAAATAACCTTGCCATTTAACAACACATCTGGTGCAAAACGCCACTTCAGTAGTCACTTGACCTTTAGCGGAATCCAGGAATCTTTACTCACATTTTTGATCCAATTCTTTTCAAGAATTCGTGCTGAGTAGGATGTCTTCAAACAGTCGATCGACTAAGCCGAACAAAGAATCCGAATTCAAATTGATAGAATTCGATTTTGATCAATGTTAGGAAAGAGTTACAAGATCGTCATTCACCTAATATCCATCCACAATGAACATAAACGTTAACCAATTTCAAAACCCCATATTGAATGATCCATATGTATATTACTTTGATGACTTTCAACTTGCGTGATAATGAAGATCTAACTGATCCAATTGAACTAAATTGTGATTCGAATGCATTCAAATCAATTAAAATTCAAAATAATAGTGCAAGTTAGTCTTGAAGTTGTTTCAACTTACTCCTGGCTAAACTCAGTGCCGCTCAATGTGTAGCAGACTCTCGAGTAAGTCTGCAACATCTAGAATGGACTTCTCAACAGATCTTAGATTCATATGCTCGAGATCGAGTCATTGACATATCTTGATTGTGCTTCGGAATAAACAATATCACCACACGCCATCTTTAGCCAAATCGAGGTCTTTGTACAATAAGAGGTACTGGAAGTGAACCTGGATCGGATTATCTAGGTGGTGAAACCAATTGATTTATTGAGTTGATTGTGTGAACAGTACATTACAATTGAGAAGAAATTAAAACAGTTTCAGGTTGATAAGCCAAAGTTAAAAAATTTAAAGTTAGCAAAGCTGCTTTGGAAAAACTTACAGATTGTGCTTTGGCTACTTCTTCAAGGTAACTTAATTCCTTCTTCAAAAAAAAAATTCAACCTAAGATTCTGATCAAGTCAAGTTCTTTTTTTGCGCCGGGGGATTATGTGAGATATGCATTACAACTTTTGACACCTAGGGTGATTCTCAAGTCTGTGGCTGGTGAGGCTGATATTCGAAGGGAAGATGTGGGAGGGGAGACGACCGAAGATGAAGAAGCTAAAGAGATGAGTTGAACGATAAGATCCTTCGAGGCAGTAGAACATTGTTGAGTGGCTTGATTGAGACTGTTGGGTGATGAAGGCAGTGTTGAAAGGATTGAGCCAGAGGATGAATCAACTGGAGAATCGATATCCTTTAAGAAGATCCGAACGTCTTATACCAACTCAAGAAAATGTGTGAATGGTTGATCACGTTTGATGGGATAAGATGGTGAGGTTGAATGAGTATGTGAATGGAGTTGAGGAGAAATGCATACCTGATTCCAACCAGGTAGGTGGTGAAGAATTCATTTGATGAGAGGAATGAGTCTTGAGCAACAAATTGGGGGTGAGGCGCGTGGAAATCAGGACAAATGTGGTGAACGTGTAAACCTGGAAATTGGTAGTAGGGATTGGGAGTTTAATCAGGTTTTGCCGGCGAACACGGTTTACCTTTAACTTGAATGATCATCCCTCACGTCTTCAGGGATTGATCTCTTTCCAGGTGATTTCCATGCTGCAACAAAACTAAAGCCTTCAACTAAATAGCATTTTAGCTGGGGTAGTATTAGTGTTAAATGACTTAATTTACCGTTGAAACGTTGCATCTCTTTCTTTGTTATAGTCGTTTTCGAAAGGAAATTATCGATATCTGTTTTCCGTTTCAACAACTTTTTATCAGGCAATCTAACAGTCTTGAGCACGCAATTCCAAATAAAGCCTATAAACTTTTGCTCATCAGCAAATTCCGCGTACCTTGTCACATTCGTCTTCACTCCTAAGGCTTCGCTAGCCTTTACGATCTGTATCATAGTCGTCGGGTCTGATTTTAACTTAATCATCAAATTGTCATCTACCCACCTAAAGACTTCTAACAATTTGAAGGCGCGTTTCATTATCTCTTTCCAACCGTCGGCCGGACCCCCGAAAGAACCGCAACCTGCTACGCCACCGAATGCGATCATCAAGTCGATATAAATGTGGTGT
Source organism: Melampsora larici-populina 98AG31 (assembly GCF_000204055.1). Classification (NCBI taxonomy): domain Eukaryota; kingdom Fungi; phylum Basidiomycota; class Pucciniomycetes; order Pucciniales; family Melampsoraceae; genus Melampsora; species Melampsora laricis-populina. Next base: position 862,509 of record NW_006768798.1, on the reverse strand, counting down.
TCAAAATCCATTATTGCAAGGTAAGGCCACTGTGAAGGGTGAGTGGGTATTTGTCTGTATGCTCCCTCCCAGTCGAAGATGCCCATCTGGATGTCTTCCTTCAATCTCTTGATAAACAACGCGACTAGCTTGAAATCATTCCAAGTTGTTTCGAATTCATCTTTATTGACGAAAGAGTTTACTGAAGGAATATTTGAGTCAAATCTTGGATAAGACATGTCGTGAATTGGTCTAAATGTTCCATCCCCATTTTCTACGGCGCCTAGAGGATTGGTTCTAAAGAACCCTAAATTTTTATAAACTTCCTCTTTACTAAAAGGGCCGCACATTCTACCAGCTGTTACCTCTTTCAAAATATTATCTTCAATCTTCTTTCTTGCGTTTTGAGCTGAATTGTGATTCGGAGGGCAATAAAAATCCCAATCTTTTAGCTTATGAGATGGTATTCCTTGATGGAATCCTTCTTTGAAACCTTCTAACAGGTAACCAAAGTCTTCCATTAGATCGAACTTCGATAACTGTTCTCTCCAAACATCTATTTTCATGTTGCACTTGACAACTGATGGCCAAGTCATTCTCACGTGATGACTAGTGCTCGGCAGGAATGGTACTATTTCACTGTGACAAACCGCAACATTATGATTTCAATTACTATAACAATCTCTACACAACTTTATGACAAAGTACAACAAAAATAATGACAAGGATAACGCATAACACTTCAAGGTATGCTTACGCTTTATCTTTCGACGTAGACTGCTTTGGCTCTTCATCTCTATAAACCTGTGATCTATCGACTTGCTTGCCTTTGTTGTTATTTACAAATCTTTCTTTTACATCGTTCCTTTGATAGGGAGATGGCGATCTGTCTCGTCCAAAAGCTTTGTTTCTATTGTTCCGCCTGTTATGTTGAAAGTTTTGTTGGGTGTTGTCGTTTCTTCTAAATGAATCATTTCTTTGAAGTTGAGGAGGTTTCAAAAAGTTATTGTTGGAGTAAGCGTTCTGGTTATTCACATAAATATTTTTATTTTTACTATTTTCTTCGCTTTCATCTATCACCCCTTCTACAGAATCATGATTGATTCCTTCAGGATACTGTCTACCTGTGATTGGATTAAATCGTTCACGCAAATTGCCTTTGGCGTATGCTGTAAGAAATCGAAATCGTTAGATTTTGTTACACGCAATCTAAATTTACTTGCTCACAATTGTCTAACAGAATTATTCTTCCATCTCTCAACAAGTCTGTCCTTGCTTTGGCTTCTTCCAGAAACAATTCCCTAGGAATTTTTGGATCGCCTGGAGCACCATCAATTCTGTTACACATCACATCTGTCCTTACAAGTATATCATATCTGCAAGCTGTGATCCATCCGTGTCGCAGACCGAGGCTTTCAACATAATCAAAATGCTTTTCAAGGCTAACAGATGAGTCACTTATCAGAACGGGTCTCAGATATGATAGATTTTGCTTTTGGAACTCACTCATTCGCAAACTTAATGTGAAAATAAGTTTGTCTTAGGTACTTCAACATGAGCGTCTTAGCTCGTGTCCAATCTGCATAAGACATCCACCACTCGCTTTTCGGAATTAAACCTGTAGGTTTGTCCTTCTTTTTCGAGGTGTTACTTCCTTCTACCATATGGTCTAGTTCTATCCAGCGGTCATTAAAAATTGTTAATTTGAAATTTAAATGTAATTTCTTTAAATGATCGTTCCAATACTTGCTGAAACCACGTAAACCTGAGTTAGAAACCTTTCCACTATTATTATAAATAGTATCTATGTTATTTTCTGAAGGTGTTTCGTTCTTTTTGTGTTCATTTTCTAGTGACTTCAGAAATTGTTCGACGATTTTAGTATTCCCCATAGCTAACGCCATCTTCGCGATATCTAATGATACGTCTACGTTTCAAGCCAGGATAAGAAACAGCAATCAGCTCGCATTCAGAGGAAGAGCAGTGGATAGAACGTTGTACAGATAGCTCTCATTCCTATCAGGAAGAGCAGTGGTTAAATTATTGGTGGAAGTTGATTAAATTATTAGTGGATCTTGATGTAGCTCTCATTCCTTTCCGGAAGAGCAATGGGTTAAAGTAGCTCACATTCCTTACGGAAGAGCAGTGGTTAAGTTTTTGAATGCAATACGATGAATTGAACGTTTACTTGATAATTGAATAATCGCTTGATATATTTGAATGAGTTTTGATCAGACTTACTACTTTTCTTAACTTTCACTTCTTCTATCGATGAATCTGAGTCAGATTCCTTCTCATCACTAAATATCATTTCTTCATCTAATTCATCTTTGATAGTTTCTAAGTTGATGTCTACATTTGAATTAACTTCATCTTCAGTTTCTTGATTTATTCTTACATTCTTATTCTTCTTAGTTCTTCTCAATCGTATATCTTCTAAAGCGTCTTCTCTTTCTATTCTTATCCTCTCTTCTTCTTCAGTTTCAATCTCAAAGCTTCTTTCTTCTTCTGATGGTGGAGGAGTCGGTTCTGGAGAAAACTCTGGAGCTAGGTTTTGGTTTCTTCTACTCGTTTTCATGATGTATAAATGGTCTGAAGTTCGAAAAAGGAGAATGCCCGTCGGAAAGTCTCCTCTGAAGCGGGAGAAAGGATCTGAGGAGAGGCACTCGAAAGAGAAGTGAAGGAAGGGAGATGAGTTCACAATCTCTTCCGAGGGGAGTGAGTGAAAAACTCACGAAGCCTTCTCACGGTCGTGCCTGAAGAGGTAATTCAGGGCCAAACCGGTAGGGCAGCTGTACGCTGACAAGAGCCGCTCAGAGCGAAGTCCGCCTGATCGCAGAAGTGCCTGATCATGCGGAGAGCTTTCCGATCAGTGACATGGACTGGATTAATTCCTAGTCCCGTCGTCACTAATCTACCATCAATTATTAGAACTTGTTAGACCTTATGTTACTTCTATTTATGATCCTCCTGGGGATGGACATTGTGGATTTCACGCTATAGCTCATGCTCTTGGTCAACACGAAAAAGGTGCTCAGAAATCTATTAGACAAAAGATGGTTGAAGATCTAGACATACATCATAAAGAATATCTTAAGTTTTATTGGCAGAAGAGTGGTTCTACGAAAGCTAAAAAGTCACTCACCAAGGCTCAAATTCAAGAAAAACAAGAACTGGCAACTGAAAGATACATTCAAGACATATCAGAAAAAATTGAAACTTATACAGATGAACCTGTCAGCAAATATAACTGGTTTGAATCAACCACTATGGGTCCAATTGCAGCAAATGCTTTTTCAAGGCCTGTTGTGATCATGAGTACCACTCATCATCACTGTATGACTTTCTTTCCATTTTCTTCCAAAAAGAATTCCACTAATAAACCTATAGCTCTTGGTTTTGTCGCAAATGGTCATTGGGTTTCTATTTCTTTTTCTTCTGATTCTCCTTCACCTTTTCCAAACCCATCTCTATGGAAAGATCAGCATAAAATTTGGCTTTCAATGGCAGGAAGAAATGCTGCTGGGTGGACAAATGACGGTTTCCTCAAACAATGTTTTGCTTTATGGGAAAGAAAGATGGAGGAAATAGAGAAATTGAAGGAATTAAAAGAAGGAGTTACCACCAGAAGTTCAAAAAGACAAAAAGTTGTTGTTATTGATTAATTTGTATTTCTTTTTTTTGTGTAATAATTTCAGAATGGGTTTTTTTGGTTAAAATTTGATTGATATATATGAGGAAGTTATTTACAAACCTTCTATTTCTGAATTATAATAATCTGATCCCCTTCATGTTGAGATGAGAAGATTGTATTAAACTTCAAATACAATAACACAACTGCGTTTTTGGTCTTTTCTGTCCTCCGGTTCTCTCATTTCGAGTCCGGAATGCGTTTTCCGTCCTCCGGTGCACTCATTTCGAGGCCAAACTGTGTTTTTGGTCTTTTCCGTCCTCCGGTTCTCTCATTTCGAGTCCGGAATGCGTTTTCCGTCCTCCGGTGCACTCATTTCGAGGCCAAACTGTGTTTTGGACATCAAAATGGGGCTTCATTACCCTGCTGAGGGGTTATGAAGCTGGATTTGTAGCGCCTACATTTGCACGACTGGATGTAGGCGCTGATTTGGGCTAAAAAAACTATGTAGGCGCTTTGAAATTACGCCTACATGGTTCCTGGGGCATGTAGGCGTAATTTCAAAGCACCTACTTAGCAGGTGCTCATTTGCCAGCGCCTACTTACAGAGGAGGGAATGTAGGCGCTCAAAAAAAGCGCCGACATCCTTTTTTTGGCTATGTAGGCGCTTTTTGAAAGCGCCTACATTGTTTTTTCAATGTAGGCGCTTAAAAAAAGCGCCTACATAGCCCAAATGAAATGTAGGCGCTTTTTTCGAGCGCCTACATTCTAAAAATAGAATGTAGGCGTACACAAATGACGCCTACATTCTATTTTCAGAATGTAGGCGTACACAAATGACGCCTACATTGGTTTTTCAGCCTGTAGGCGTCATTTAAAAAAGAAAAAAGCGCCTACAGGCTGTATGTAGGCGCTTTTTGGCGGAAAACATCCATGTAGGCGTATTTTGGACAGCGCCTACATGGATTTCATGTGGGCGGCAAATAGCAACGGCCTAAACCTACCAGTAGAAATAGCTGAACAATCCATCACATTTGGGTCAACAATCGGTTCTTTACTCTCAAATTGAATATCTTCATTTCGTTTATGTAAAATGTTATCGATTTTGATTGCTAGTTCTGTAATCTGATTGACTGACTCGAACTTGTCTCTAACTATTTGGACTTGGATCTCGGGTTTTAAACCTTGCTGAAATTGCGTGATCAGTATAGATTGGGGCCAGTTTACAATTAAAGCTAAGTCATTAAATTTGAGCGAGTACGACAATACTGAGCCGGTTTGTTTGAGTGCGCATATGGATTTTTCAGCTTTAGCGGTACGTTCTGTATCATAGAATGTTGCCTTGAATGATTGGGTGAAGCTATCCCAGGTGAGTGGTTTCTCGTCGTTTCCGGGGTGGATCAATCTATCAGTAATAGGTTTAGCCCATTCTCCTCCTTTGCCAGTCATATATGAAAGTGTCCATCCAATTTTTGTTATATCATCTGGGAATTGTGATGGATTGATCAATATATACAAGCCTACTTGATTCGCAAAAATTTCAGCTTTGCTTCCCCTAGACCCGTCGAACTTGTCTGGTGTGGCGACTTTGGGAGGTTTTGGTGTTACAGGGACGACGGCAGTAGGTACAGGTACGGGCATAGGGTGTGTTGCAGGTGTTGGGTTAACGGTGGCGTTGGGGTTTGATTGACCACCTCTACCCTTGATTTCAGCCAGTTCCCGTTCCACTTCTTCTCTACGACGTGTCTCATCCGCCAATTTCGCATCCATGGCTGCCATTCGAGCCAGTATGTCGGTGTACGGATCTGCCATGGGGTCCGCCATTGAGTTTGATTGAGATTCCAAACTATAAATAGGCTCCTGTGCTGGTTGACCTGAAGTGATAGACTTGAAATCGTCCTTCAATGATTGACTTGATACGGAGTTAGACCGGCTGTGGGGTACTTTAAAGTTAGGTGTGGTGGTAGATTGATTTAAACTTTTAATTTAAGGTTCGGTAGATTGATTTAAACTTTTTAATTTAAGGTTTGTTCTTCTGATTCTTTCAACTTTTACTTTCTTCAATCTTTCTTTCTTTTAACTTTTCTTCTTTTGAATTCTTGATTTGAGGTCTTCAATTTCTTGTTGCTTGCTACTTTAAGTCTCTGACGTCTTTTAGATAAGGATGCTTCAATATGTTATGAGCTTGGAGTATAAGAGATCAGAGAGTATCTTATAGTATAACTTAGATTGAAGCATGAGGAAAAGCAATACAACGTGTTGAGCTCTAGAATCTAGAAGGGCGGCTTGTACTCAGTATAAGCATAATCCAGTATGAGGATTAAAACATCAGTTCCAGTTTCACCAGCTGATAAACAGTGACCTTACTGTTAGATACCACTGATAGTATTTGTGGCTTGCCACATAAGTGATCTGGGCATCATGCCTCATGTTTGCTTGTGTGTTAAAAACTACCACACTTCTTCCTGATGATTGCATCCCTGTTCTAACACGGTTGTAATTGCAAATCAAAGTTATTCATTGCTACAACTACATCCAGCTTCATTTGCAGCATTCTGATAACTGCAGTTCTTTGCTTTTCGAGTCATCATCACTGCCAGCATTAAATAGGTTCCCTGGTAGGAACATGACCTAGGCTGGGAATATAATTGAGAGAAGAATGGAGCATCAAATCATCTTGCACTGTACATCTGAGCCATAAAGCATACACTACATATGTGCAAACATCTGAGTAAATCCTTAGCTATCAGCTACATACATGTCCGCTCAGTTATCTGCTCATCTAGATAAGCAAATCATGTGCAATACATGCTGTAACTTTGTTCAGCTTGAGACACACATTTCAAAATATTGACTACATATATCACAATGGTTGCTCAGGAAATATACATGGAACTGTGTAACAGTAGCAGAATGGGAATATGATCCCTACCACCCATATTCCCATCTGGGAACCTCTTTAATGCTGGAAGTGCATAGTGTTGTGATAAATTGATCAGTTCTTTGTTTTCCAAGCCATCAATGACTACAAACAGTATGGTGGGAGACACCAAAGATAAGGAAAAGGCCAAAGAATCTTGAAATTTACGCAAGCCCACAGTTCTCAATTTGGTGAGAAGCCAAGGGTAATTGGAAGATCACCTCATCCAGAGCTTCTCAAAAGTAGCTTTTTAGAATGTTTCATCAAACATTACAAGAGCTATGTGAGCTGGGGTATCTTACATGTCAAGCTCATCTCTCTGAATTAAATGAATGCCTCAAATGAAAAGGTAACAAAAGTTATGCAATTGCTCTAGAAAGCTAGTTTTGAGAAGCTCTGGATGAGAGAATCACAACAGTGCCCTTGGCTTCTCACCAAGTTGAGAACTGCAGGCTCGCTGTGGTAGCTTTATTGCAACAGGCAGTAAACAATACTTGAAAGAGGAGTAAACACCCTAAGATCTAGAGTGTAAAAGTCCCAAAAAGGCTGCTCTTTCTTTGATAGGGTAAGAAAAAAAAGAGATAATTCAAAGTCTAAAGACTTTGAATGAACTTATTAAGCTCACGGAACACTTGAACGCACGACTAATCTCAACACCAAAAAGAAGATGTTATTCCCAGTTTTTTACGCGACACAACTTGATTGTATATAAATATAAAAAAAACTTTGCTAATTATAAAATATTAATCTCCCTTATGGAGGGGGAGGATCTAATAGTGACCTGAGACTGATGTAGTAAAATAACTAATTCTATTATGACTATTTGCTGTCTGAGATGAGAAAAAAAAGGAAAAATGAAAACAAAACGCCAAAGAAACGGCTCTCTATTTTTTTTTCGTTTGTTGGGTGACTGGTTTTTCTTTTACAACACTCATCTACAATGGTCAAATTCTCTACTATCAAAGGAAAAAAATAAAAAATAAACCACCCCAACTGTTGCCTCCATCAGATAACGGACCTAATTATGAAAATGGAACAGCCACCGACGTAAATTTCCTCAAGAACTGCCCATCGACTCATTTTTCTTACTAGATTCCACTTTCCCTTGCTTCTTTCCTTGACCTTGCTGACATGCTGACTGTTCTGCATTTTTCTTGCGCAAATACGCTCCTCAAGGTAGAGTTAGTTGGAACCCGTTACCTAGTCCAAGGTGTCTAGATAATTTTCTAATTTATCCCTCCATGGTTAGTTTCCCTCCTACTTCATCGCTTTTTTAAGATTTTAAATCCTGAGTTCATCTTCACCGCTTAATTTACTAGGTTCTGGCTCCAGATATCCACCCTTCCTCTAATTGTATCTTTTGCCCCAAGATGTCCCTTCTCTCTTTTTTTTGGTGCAAGTAAACCTTCTCTCCGGCTTCCCCCTTATTTTAATTTTTTTTTTTAGAGTTATATGTACACAGACTCCATCAGTCTGTTGATTGGTAAAGCCCCAACAGCATTCTTGTTGGTGAGTTTCACAATTCCAACACCGCGCCGTGCTTAGTTAAGTGGATGATTTTTGTAACAAAGGCATCCATTTGAGCCGAGTAAGCGAGACAAAGAAGACATGTTGTGCTTTACTCTAACAGTGCCATTGATTGTAAGATAGTATGCACATGAGAAGTTGAATAGAGCTTCTATAGAGTTCTTCTCAAAGTTTTTTTTTCTACTTCTATCTTTTTTTTCAACTTTTCTGATTAAAGTGTAAGGCGGAATTTGAAGTCTAACCCTATGATCCTTCGAATGAAATAAAAAGAAGCCTTCTAAAGAGGTTCTTGCTTGGCCGCAAACATTGCTCACCACATTGCGTAAAATTTCAAGATTATTCGGGCTTTTCCTTATCTTTGGTGTCTCCCACCATACATTATTAATCACTCCGATTTCAACAACTGTTTCCAATGTGTATGCTTCTTGCCCTCCTCTACCTTGGGAATAAGCGCTCTGCACCATTTGTCAGACCTTTCATAAATCAGTCATTATTACAAGCAGAACCGGCATGAGGAGCTGCCAACATGGAAGGTGCAGCATAAGGCATAGGAGTGGAATTCAAAGCAGCCTGACTGGATGAAATTAAGCCTTGGCTTGGAGGTAAGGCCACTGGGCAAGGAGATGACTGAATACAACCTCTAATGGGTTCAAAGAAGGCCTGGCAAGTTCAACACACAGCTGGGAAAGCACAGTATTTAGATGTGACATATGAAAATGTTATAGAAACTAATGGCAGTGAGGACTGACAGGGGTGTTCAGTGGATGAGGAACAACTGACCATGACAAATTGAGCCATCACATTCAGAACCACTGTGAAGCTTTTTTTGAGGTAATTAACAGATCGCCTCATGGCACATCCAGGGCAGTCCAGGGCAGTTGCAATGTGAAGTCAAATTGTTTTGCAACGGGATTGGGCAGTGAAAATCAGTACTTGGTCGGTTGTAAGGCCCGCATAGAAAACTTTTTTTCTAACCAACACCATTTCCTTATTATGTATGATTGTCACTGAATACTCTCTTCTTTGCTCATTCAGAAAAAAGAACAAAGTCAAGATTGGTAAACAATGATAGACAGATCAAACACCTGGCAGTGTCACTGAATGGTCTTATCTTTTATTGGATGAAAGCCTTTTTTCAAAAAAGGGAAAAGTTTATAAATGAACGCAAAAGGTTTAAAAGACAGAACATACTTTGTGTATTGAATAGATGGCTGCTTGGCTTAAGGCGTACTTTTACCTGCATTCTCTTTACTTGTTCAGTCAGTGTAATATGCAATATAGTAACTTAGCACTTGAAAAAATCCAAAGTAGTTATGTTGGTGGTGTGATGTGCATTGTTTAAATGTCTCATTTGAACATCTTGAATGTGCTTGACAATTCATGCATATTAGCTAACTGAACAAAGTCCCTGAATGTCTCAACTGCTGTCATTCAACAAGTCAAATCTGCATGTCTTGGCACTATGCCAAATTGAAACTTTACTGCTGAGTTTAGAAAACTGATAAAACATAGAAAATTATAGAGAAGCTGGGAGGGGTCAGAAAAATAGGAAAAAATATTGGTTTGGTCCTTGGTACATTCCAATCATCTAACATATTTCTTCATATTTTTACAACCACAGTGTATGTAATGTCCAAAACCCAAATTGTGTCCAAAACTGGCATGTATTGAGACAGTGACCTTTCAAGACAAATGAAATCATCAATTTTGATCCAACACATGAAGTGCCTTGACATTATGAATGCCACATTGTGCCTTTAAGATGTGGAGGAAAAAAGCAGTTCTGTGTCTCAAAGAATGGGTGAGATATATCAAGAGCCATACACAGCAGGACCCCTATATGAGCATAGGAATCATTACTACAATGGCTTCAGCACCTTAATCAACATTGTAGACCCATTTCGTGGCTTTCATAGATTACAAGTATTCAGGTGATTTAACAAAAATCCTCATATTTTTGGTCATTGTAGGTTTTTGCCCAAATCTTGCTAGTTTTGGACCAAATTTGAGTTTCTGACCTAATATCCCCTGTGAGCATTTTGATTTGAGAGATCTTCAAAACCAAAGGTTCAAATTTTCAAAAATATGCAGAATGAGGGGGAAACACACATGGATTGCACCCTTGTTTTTTCAATTTTTTCTGACCTCCCCTGCATTGGTGATATTTTTCTACATTTTTGATTTTTTAAACTCAGTGGTGAATTAATGATTGGTGTAGTGTGGTCTTCTTTTCTGTGAGTACACCAAGGGTTTTCTGCCAAACTCTCAGTCACAAATGCACTGGTTCCTTCTTCATATTGTAAGTGGAATCATTGATTCCCACCAATTACCTGCTAAGCTACATGAAGTTGAGTTTGTCTAACATGCACATGTAGCACTCCTAAGTTGAGGGACTTATCACCAATTTCTCACTATATGTAGAACCAAAGAAGTCCTTGATCTTAGTCAAGCTGCATAAAAATTACACAAGATTACCTTGATGTCACTGTTGCAGACAATCCCAAACTTGTGATGCTTGTACAATGCTACAAGATTGGTGTGATCACACTTTGAAGAGTTGGCTAAAAGGGTTCAACACAGGTTGATCTGACTACTCATGATAGGACATAAGGATTACATAAGGATTCCTTCCAATGTTTTGTCCCTGCAGCCAACCTACATAGAGTTCATATTGGAGATTGTATGTACAACATGCAGGGGGGAATTCAGCCCCTGGAAAGCCCCCTGGGAACCTCAATAGGTAAAACTTCAAATGTTTTGGTTTTCATTCCTAGAACAATCCCAGGAATATGCCAAAATTCTGATTTTTACTGTCAACAGATACCTTATATATTCATGTACACAGGGTGTGAAGCCTGACTTTTGAATTTTGTGCATTTTATTCTTATCATATTCTATGTATGTTTGGAAAGTCTGTAGGCCCTGCAACTACATTGTGGGACCGTTTTTGGGGTGTAATTGCAGCTACAACTTGCATATCATCATCCAAGATTAGAGTGATGGTCTTGGGTTGATCCAGTGGGGGGCTTGAAGGTATTGATTCAGGTGGTTTGGGGTTTGATACATACATACATACACACATGTGTACCTCTAGAGAAAATCTTTTTGTCTTTCTGAGAAGCACTCCCTCAGACTTTTCTCAAGGTGTGCTCCGGAACCGAAGATCCGACGGATATCCGTCGGAGCATCCGTCGGATCCGGATGTCGGAAAGGGTTTTAAAACCATCCGGTGGCCGGATAATCCGGCGGTTCGGTTGTCGGAATGGCCTGAACACGCCGGATACCGCAGCTTCCGCGTGTTATCAGGGACCCGGACCCGGTTTTTTAGCCGGATATCCGTCGGATAATCCGACGGATCCGGATACCGGAAAGGCCTTTGACATCATCCGGTGGCCGGATAATCCGGCGGTTCGGTTGTCGGAATGGCTTGAACTCGCCGGATATCGGCCGGAGCACACCTTGAGACTTTTCCCACCTTAGCTCATTCTTAGTTCATATGTTTGTATGTATGTTGATTTGTTTTCAATTTTGGGAGACTTTGGTTTATTCTTCCAAATATGTTATTCATTGGTTTTTTTCAACCAAAATTTGGATTTTATTCTTGTTTCATACATACACAAGTTGACAAGACAAACTTTGGTTTCATTTAATTCTAAACTCATATTATATATACCCGGGTTCTCAGGGAGCTTGCCGGGGTACATACATACATACTGCATAAACTTAGCAAAATCAGGTCAAATCTCAAACTTCAGAAGCCTGGGATTCCTCGGATTCCTCGGCTTTTTTTTCAATCAATTACATATCAATCCATGCTATCTCAGACTGAGACTCAGAGTGTTGTACATCATAGTCACATGACCACCGGTGCTCAGAGAGGCGAATTAAGGCAAACGGTCGGAAAGTGGAAGCGTGCGAGACGCGGCGTGGGACTTGGTTGAGTTTATCTTTTCCAAATCTTGAGTTTGATTGAATTGCATTGAATTTTAAAGAAAAGTGAGGGTGACACTAGTAGTGACAAGTGTTAATGAGATATATCGAAGTTTCTTTTTGGAAAGAGTACAATTTTAAAACTTGAAAGTAACTTGATCATCCATCTTTATTGTTCTTTTTGGATCAAGTGCACCGGCTTCATGTTCGTTTGTACGATCTAAATTTTCAGTTTATGTCATTTATAATAGTTTTTGTTTTTGTTTTAAGCTGACTATTTCAAAACCACAACTTTTCTTTATGTTTCACAAGATTTTGTAGCCAACGATTTCCTAGAAGAGCTTAGTCTGAATAATTTCTTCGATTCAGATTATTACAATCTGTACACTGTTTTGATTTCTTATCATCATGGATCTTTGATCATCATTTTACATACCATACGATCCAAACTGATTATGGATTATCGAATTTGATTGGTTCATCAAGACTCTCGACTGTCTCGGTTCGGTTCTTGTGTAAGTTTGATTTAAGGTTAATGATGATGATGATGATGAGGATGAGGTGATGTGATGATCGATCAACCAAGTAATTTTGATGATTAACTGACTTCAGTCTATCTATCTGTCTATGATTACAATCTACGATATCTCTCCTCTCTTTCTCTTTCTCTCTCTGTTTCCTGACTGATTTCAACCTTTTGTGGTTTGAAGATAGATACAATCGTAAAAGGGGTGAAGTGAAGAAAGACAAGATTAAATTATAAACTCGACTGAAAATTAAAAAAAACTGATTCAATTCAGTACTCCTAAATCGAATCAATCAAGATTAATCTCAAAAGATCAGACTGAAATCCATCGATCCAGTGTGTGTGTGTGTGTTTTTTTTTCTTGATTTTAATTTTAAGGTATTTGATTAATTTACCATATTATTATTTGATTAATAGAAGGCGGGAGATTAAAGATTGAAGATTGAAAGTGAAAATCTATCTAGTTATGATATATGAGAAAGAGAAAGAGAAAGAGAAAGAGATGAAAGATAAGATATCCAAGAGATCTCATCAATCATCATCTACTAGTGGTAGTGGTAGTGGTACTGGTAAATTGAAATTGAAATTGAAATTCAATTTGAATGTTCAACCAATTCAACTTTCTACCAATCAACCAATCCTTCAATTCGATTCTAATAGTAATCCATCATCAGCTAATCATCATCATCACTCAGAAAATCATTTATCTTCTTCTTCTGCTTCTGCTTCTTTACCAAAATCAAGTGAACCGATTCCAATCTTGAATCGAATTTACCATCATTTGATTTCATTAAAGTCAAACAGATTATCAACAGCAACAACAACAAGAACAACAACAAGCAGTAGCATTATTATAACTGAAAACCAAACTCAAGCTGAAATCGAAACTGAAACTTCAACTATCACTTCAACTTCATTGAATTTCAATCTAACCAACAACAGTCAATCTCATTCTAGTAGTAGTACTCCTACTGATTACTCTTCAACTCTCTTCTCTTCTACTTCTCTTTCTTATCACCATCATCTTCACTTCTCAAACCATTCACCATTCTCTTCTGCTTCTGCTTCTCCTGCTTCTGCTTCAAACTGTACTTTGATCACTACTTCTTTACCATCTTCAACTGATCTCAAACCTAATCTAAAATTAAATCATCAATTCAATTCAAATTCAAATTCAACTTCAAATCAACCTCAACTTCAATCCAACGAAATGATTTATTCTTCTTTACCTCCTTCGACTACTAATCTAAATCAACAACAACTACCTAATTCTTTATTATCCACTCAGTCTTTGGTTCCTTCTGTTCAGTCTAATGTCAATTCTAAGTCTAAATCTAATCGTCCTCTTTCCTTTTTCTCTTCTCTTTCTATCAGACCTAGATCTAGATTACTTTCTAAAGTGGAGTTGATTTCTTACTTTCTCTATATTTGAATTTACCTTTACTGACTTCTTTTGGCTTGCCTTTTCATTAGAATCAATCCAGTCTTACACTTTCTACCCCTTATTCAGTTTCATCGTCACCTCAAACCTCCTCACCCCACATTTCGAACAGTCCATCACTTAGGGGTCCTAGTAGAGTAGTAGCAGTTGTAGGCAACATTCGGTTTGGTATAGGTCGTTTGATTGTAGAGGATCTCGTCCGATCAAAACATATCGTAGTAGCTCTCATCGATCAACACGATGCTAAATTCAGTAAATCACTCGAATCTTTGGCTCTCAGTCCTTCACTCTTTCATGCTTTTTCAATCTCAGCACTCTTTAGTCATGATTTATTACCCACTCAATACAGAACCAATGACTCGCAAAGCAATGTTCAATTAAACCATACTGCAACTTCACCTCCCATCTCGCCCACTTCCTCCAATCGTTTCAAATCATTCAAACCCATTCGAAAACGTCACACGCTTCAAACCACTAGTTCAGAACCTAGTCATATCAATACCTCTGATCAACCTAGTGTCGATCAAGGAGCCGATCGTACTCGTTTATTGGCCATTGCTGAAATCAAAAACGTCTTGCAATCTTATAGAGTAGATACTGTGATTTGTTGTTTTGAACCGATTCCAAGGGAAGATACGCCAAGATCAATCATCAGACGAGAATCTGAAAAACAAGATCAACTTTTACCACCTGAGATTGAAAGATCTCGTATTGAAGCTATGGAATCAATTGTTTTGAAAGCTTGTAAAAGTTCAGGTCATGTAGGACGCTTTGCAGTTTGTGCACATGGTCCTAGATTATCTCCTTTGACTCCAATTCCGTCTCATACTCCATATCATCATCTCAATACCGAAGGATCACCCATCACCTTGACTGAATTCAGATGGGGTTTCTTGATGAATGAATTGGCGGCTGATGAAGCTATCAGAGATGGATTAACAGGTGAAAATGGATTAGGGAATTGGTTAGATGAACCTCCCAAGGATCGATGGATGATTGATTTTGAGAACAAATCAACTCGATTACCTTCTTCGAGTGGCACGGGTCGTGATAAAGGAAAGGAAAAGGTGGAACCTGTTTGTTTTACGTGAGTTTGTTTATTACTCTGATCTTTTGCTCAACTTGATTCTGATGATTTGATTATGGTTTCATAGTTTGGCAGAAGATGTGGCTAGGTTTGTGAGTTTGGCTTGTAGGTTGAAAACTGAGTGGAAATGGGAAACAGGCATGATGGTGGGTGATAAGATTAGAGGTGGATGGGAAGAAGTAGTCAATCTACTTGAAAACGTCTCGCGTGAGTTTGAAATCTTGTCAAATAACACCAAATGAAAAATTAAAGTTGATTTCTTTTTGAAACAGGTACCAAATACAGACGAGAATATTATCAAAAGTTAACGATTGATCAAAGTCCAAATTCATCTAAATCATCAATAGATCAATACTCATCCCATTCTAATCAAAACCAAAATCAAACCATGACGAATTTTGATGATGTACTACGAGGGAAATTATCTAAAGAAGGATTAGATGCCTCATCGGTCAGATTGATTGAATTCTTTAGAGTTTGGTATTCACCTCTACCTAAACCACCTCAAATCTTAATCGATCGATCTGGAGGAAGTCATCGACAATCATTACAAACCGTTCAAAGCAGACGACAAAAGAATCGAAGTTTATTATCACCACCACCACCACCCTTACCGAGTAGTAATCTAAACAAATCTAGTTCACCTACTCTGAGTCAACATTCTTCATTGGTTTCGAAAAACTCTTCACCTGATTTAAGTTTCACACCGGGTTCGATGATCAGTCAGAATTTCAGTAAACGTAGTTCGAATTCGTTACCTACTACACCTTCTTCTTTGAATCCGATCGAAGCTAGATTACCTGCTTCGGCTCATGAAGTGGTGATTGTTGATCGAAACTCGTATAACTTTGTACCTCATTCTTTTTCGCCTTTTAAGTTTGATGATTCGATTGGTAATCAACCGATCACTAGTTCTCCTTTGGCTCAAAAAGTTTCTTGAACTTGGTTTTTTTTTCATGCTTTCTTTTTTTTTGAACTTTTATGGTTTTGAGTTTCGAGATAGACTTTTTTTTTGATCAAGATCTCTTATGTTTCGTTGTGTTTTTTTTTTTCATTTCATTAGTTTATTTTTGATTAACAGAACAGCCTTATCTTACCACTACTGCCACCAAAAAAAAAGACATTATTTTTCTTACACTCTCGTTTAATCGTTTTTTTTTTCTTTTTTTCCATTACTAGTTTTTTTTTAATCCTTAGTGAACCAGTGAATTCCCTGCTTTTTTTTTCTGATTGTTTTTTTCATCTCTTCTTGTTTTTTATCTTATCAATGTTATAGAAGTATTAGAAGACAAGTTATATATATATCATTTTTTTTATTATATTATATTATTTTAGTTTACACATGTTAGAGAAGAAGAAGAAAATGAAGATGTTATTTTCTTCTGCGAATAATTTTGGTCAAAGAGAAGTGTGACTTTTTTTTGAATTGATTAAGATTTGTAATCAACTTTTTTCAAAAACCTCTTGAAACCAAAAAAAAATCAAACTTGTTTCATTTTTTTTTGTTAATCTTTTTTTTTTGTTAATCAGTTATTTGTGAAATGTAATCAAATCAAAACAGAAAAAAAAACTTTTTTTTATTATATTTACAGCCCTTTGCATAATTGATGACTTTGAAGAAAAAAAACCTCCAGTTTTCAAATAAAAAACCTTGAGTTTTGTCAAAAAGATGCCGAGTTTTTCAATAAGTCAGTGAGTTTTTTTTTGGAAACCTGGCTCAGTAAGTCTAAAAGAGAAAGAGCTTGCTCAGTTTTTGAAAAACTCAATGAGTTTTTGAAAAAAACTGAAAAAAAACTCGCAGGGTTTATTGAAAACTCAAGTGTTTTCTCTTTTTCCAAAGTCATCAATTCTGCAAAGGGCTGTACATCATACTTATATGTTATTGTTATAATAAGTTTTAATTGAGATTTTCGTATTATTAACAAAAAGAAATGGTTAGATTAGGTTTGGGTGGCTTTTTGTTTTTTGGTAAGTTTGGTTTGTAGTTAATTTCAAGTGCAGGTTTGGTTTTTTTAATTTTAGTTGAAGAAGTTTCAATACTATATAAATATATAATGCAGTTTCTTTTTTCTTTTTGATATGCAATACTGCATTTCCATGAAAGCTTGTTTGATCCAAGCAAAAATCCCAGCTCCTGGTCTGACCCATTGGCATTTGTGAGTAGGATCACAATTGCTGGAGCTGTGCACAATTGGGGCTTGAGCTTTTGATCAAGGGCTGGACTTTTATTGTGATGCTATCTGATCCTAAGCAACAAACCAAGAAGCTTTGTGCAGATCTTGGCTCAGTATCCATTGTATCACCATTCCAGTTGATTTCATGACCCTCAATTCAATCCAGAAAACACATCAACAATAACTTCCACCTCTACCCTAAAATTTGATGCTGTTTGTGATCAAGTAAGTGCCTCAAATCAAGGCTCTTGTGGTCATCAAAATCCTTGGGGTCAAGTCAATCAATGAGGTTTGTGATGATCTTCATAAGGTAAGTGTTCTTTCAATCAATGGATGGATCTGTACCAAGAAACCCAGCAAGGTATCAGAGGTCCTGAAGGATATTGTGAGGGTAGTGACTCTTTTGAGAGAGGCTACACTCACTAAAAGGTGGTACTGAGAGTAGTTTATTATGAAGTATAATAAGGATTATTATATTTCAATTGTTAAACTAGGTACAAGGGAGAAGAGGATAATGAAAAGGGGGAAGATAGGGTGGAAGGTTAACAACTAAGAGTCTGCTGGGACAAATCCTGGCAGACTACAGTTAGTTAACTCTTAAAGAAGAGGTTTCAATTTATATTTTAATATAACAATGAGAACTGGATCCCAAGGTTCTCCAGTATCCTTTCAGTAACAGGATAAAGAGTGATTATTAAGATCACTATCTTGGTTATCTCTTAGAGGTCACCAACCTAATTGGTTATTAACTTGGAGGTCACCAACCTATTGGTTATTAACTTGGAGGTCACCAACCTAGTATATAAACTACTTAGGGGAAGTAGAGGATCCAGAAGTGAAGTGTTATAACTTACTAGGATCTAGTCAGGAAATATCAAGGTAGATAGAATGAATCACTAGTATTACCATTTGTAATACTCTTGATTTTTATTCTAATTGAACTCTTGATGGTTCTTTAGAAAGTGGTATGTATAAACTTGGTTTCTTCTCTGAGGATGAACTGAGTTTTGGTTTATATATTCAGCTCTCTAAACCTAATATTGTGATATACACAAGTGTTACAATATTAGGTTTATAATTATTATTTTTATTATTTTTATAATTACTTACACTTAATGTTATGTTCAGTAATCATTAAGTGTTTTATGCTATATAAGCATTTTTAACTCTTGATACTGAGTTATGAGATGTTACTATTGTTTTTGTATGTAATCTTATATGTTACATATGAGTTCTTGATTACGTATATATGTGATTAGTGTTTTATACATATTTTATTACATGTTACATATGTTTCTAAGATATATGTACATGTACTTGGGTTTTTATGAGTAATATTTATATTTACAAGTTAGTCTTTGGGTACATGTGTATGTACCCAGGGCTGACAGATATCAAGTTTGAGGACAGAAGACCCTACATAACAACAAAGATTATGACTTCCTGACCAAGCTGGTGGCTGATCAATCACATGGACTCTTTTTGGACAAGATCCAGGGAAGGCTTTATGAAGAGACTGAAGCAATTCCCAGTGTTGGGTGTTTGTGCAAACAAACTCAATCATTCTTTGCACCTCACTCTGAAGAAACCAAATATGTCTCATGTGACAACGGATCTCCATTGGAAGGCTCAGCTTATAGTAAAGATGTGGGACGGACCAGCTGAGATGCTTGGTTTTATTGGTAGGCTTCTTGCTTCTACTTTATGCAATTGGATTTCTGACTTGGCGGCCATCCTGACTCAGATGAAAACTTGATATGTGAAAGGGATTTGCCATGTGTAGACAATTTCTCAAAAGCTGGCCACTAGGTATATCAATGGGTTTGAATAAACAATCCTTGAGGCTATTCCCTCCTTCCTGTGATCAGATTGAACAGTCTCCTGGCATTGACTGTCCAAGAGGGCAGTATCATTGTCAATCATGAGAGATTTGGATTGTTCTTGGAGTTTTGACTGGTATTGTGATTGAATGATTCTACATTTGATCCTGAGATCATGTCTACATCCTGATTGTTCTTCTTTCTGATTTGGTCAGCTTCCACAGATGCAATGTGATCCATCTACCAAGCACACCTGCCCTGTTCATCACAATGAACTCTGTGAGGCAGCAGTTTATGTATACATTCTCATTCTGTGGTTATCCTTCAGTCAGGATCGAGTGCTGGTGAAGTTATAGTACTGGTATATATACCACCATACTGCTCAGAACTCAATCCAATCCAGTACTATTTTTCTCTTATCAAATCACACTTCAGACAAACTGGCATGCTTGTGAACTCAGTTGTAGATGCAGAATGACCAATTAGAGAGACAGAATTAGAGAGAAAGAATTCAATGCTATCACCCTTGAACTCCTTCCTCCTCTCTATGCAAATAATAGCTCTGCATTACCACCAGGATTGGATTGATGGTCATGAATCTTTTTGAAGAAGATGTTTAGGATTGATGAAAACTCTTACTGTATTGAAGAGGTTGTTTATAGTTTTTGTTTCTCAGTTTGTATTAGAGCTAATGATCTTCATTGAACTGACAGAATTGTTTAGAAGCAGTTGGTTTTGATTTTCCTCAGGCATTGGCTTGTTGTATTGTAAGTTGAAGTGTTCAAATGAAACCAATCTTTTTCAATTGAATCCGTCTGAACTCATTATTCTATACAACCAAATATCAAATGAGATTTACCCTTCACTCTGAAGAAATAAAATAGATGATTTTAAGGTTACAATATCTTATCAATGAACTCAACCAAAGATGCTCAAATCAGATCTAAGCATCTCTCATCCTACCTCTGACTCTACTTGTGATTATCAGAAGAAGTGAGTTCTTTAGGAAAAGTCTTTAGTTGATTGAAAGTAGAAAAAAAGTACTACTAAGAACAGATTACACAACTTTGAAAATTGATGGATTCTAGAGTGAAATGATTGAAAAAATGAAATGTATGTAATATGAGATTTGATTCTAAGATAAAACAATCAAGAAAAAATAACAAAGTACACTAAGATGAATAGAAACTATGTTAAACAACTTCTTTAATTGATTCTGGAGTCTTCAATCAAATCCAGGTTAAAACCAATGGAAAAATCAAACCAACCCTGCATAACTTCTTGAATTGATTGGATTGATTCCAAAGTGATAGTAAAACAAGTATAAAAATAACTGTATGCTACACAACTGAATTAATTGATTATAGAGCCTTCAATACTATTCAATTAAATCTGAGTGGTGGATTAAAAACAGTCTAAAGATTGAATCATAGTTTTGGAAGATGATTAGCAAGTCTCCTCAAAATCAAGCTATCAGATTGTTCATTACCTTTTTGTCCCTTGTTGGCCAGATTCTCATCAAACCTATCAATGTTGTCAAGTTAAGTTGCTGATCACTCTTACCCGGAATACCTTACCCTACTAAATCTGGTTCAGTATTGAACCTTCAGTTTTGTGAAAGTTATGATAATCTCAAATTCTGTGGGGTTTGAGGATATCAAGAATTTCATTTGCTTCCACTGGATCATTGATCTTGATAAATTTGAGGTAGTCTATCTTTGGAGTAGTGCCTCTAGGAGGTTTGTCAATTACGCTGTTGGAAGGAGCAGCCATGGTTGAATTGTAGGTCATTTGGCAATCTTTGTTCTTCATGATAGCGGCCATCTTACTATCTTGAATGTGACTTGGTGGACTCATATTTAAAACTCCAAGGATTGTAGGGTCTCTCTGGGAAATTGAATAATGGGACCAATGATAAACAATGATTTAGAAAGGTTGTTTGTACGTACAATGTGTTGAGCCCAAGTCTGAGCAGTCCCTGGCAATATCAACACATATCCATCTGCGTCACCAGGAATCTTATAAAAATGGTAAAAAGGATTGATATCATGTCCTTGAACACATTTTTTGTTCAGCTCCCTAACAATAACATTGATTTTGGTGGGTCTCCATCACACATATCCTGTATTCAAAGGCTATAATTCAAAAGCCATAATCATGTTGACACAAAATGGCCACTCACCCCATTTTGTCCATTTCCCTGGTCCATAAGTGGTCAGTCAAAGCAAAAGAAGTGTTCTAACAGAGAGAGCAACAAGGCTTAATGAGAGAAAGGCAAATGCAAAAAATACTACTCACTTGTTCCTTTGATTTGTTCATCAACACAGACTTTTCCATCTGTAAATGAAGGCCTCCTCTTTGAGATACCACCTTCAATATCTCCTTGGCCCAGGATTTAAACTGTTCCTCAGACTGAATTGGATGTCCTCAGGCTTATGCCCAATCTATCAGTCCTGAGATTGACCTGATCCACTTGATGTGCTTTTCAGCTGAATCAAAGTTCAAAATAATCAAGTCACCTAAGCCTGAATCATGGCTGTTACATTTGTCCTTGACAGTATCTTGGAGATTGAGAAATGTGATTGTCCCTGGATTGATTTCCAACTTGATTTTTCCTTTTTCACGTTGTAGGCTTTCCAGCTTGGATTCTTGTTGTCACTGTGGTTTGTGTGTATATTGATCTCAAAGCTGCATCCAAAAGATCTGGGCATGATAAGTTTTGAGTTGAAGTGTTGTTGATCAGTGAGTAGAGTGGGTTGGTGAATGGGACCAATGGTGAGGGGATCTGGTAGCTGGAATAAAGCTTTCTGGTTTTTTTCTTGGGTATTTCATAATGAAAGTTCAGCTCTTGAAAAGCCCAATCCCTGATTCTGGATGTCTGGTGATTGTGATCTTACTCACAAATGGGTCTGACCAGGAGCTGAAATTTTTGATTGGATTGGACAAGCTTTCATGGAAATGGAGTATACTGAAATTATGTAATGGGCTTGATGTCTTTTCCATGTGATTCAAAGAATAAAGGATTTGGGAAAAGACAAGTTGAGGTCATATCACATCAGGGTACTGGTTCAGATCAGATCATGATTGTGGGATGTAATGCAACAAGTGTTTCTCTGGAACTGAAAAATCAGTTGAGGAATTTTGGACATATAGTACATAGTGATCAACTTCAAGACTGCTAGAGAAATTGATCTTTATCTTTTTGGGTTTTGAGTGGGGCTGGTCTAAATTTCAAATTTCAAAAAGTCACAATGTTTATTTGAGATGGGTGGTGATATGGCTTGATTGATTTGCTGATGAACTACCTCATCACTTCATTGACCCATTGACCCATTGACCCATTGACTTGACTATCTATCAACTCAGGACCTTAGAAACATGAGGTTCCTGGAAACTTGACAACATTCACACTACACCAAATCATTAATATACCATTGATTTTAGAAAATTGAAAATGTAGAAAAATCTCACCAATACAGGAGAGGTCATAAAAAATTGTGAAAAGAATTGTTCAATCTGTGTGTGTTGACCCCTCAATTTGAAACTGTTTTCACATTTTTCTTTGATTTTGAAGATCTCTCAAGTCAAAACAATCACATAGGATATCTGGTCAGATCCTCAAATTTGGTTCAAAACTAGCAAGATTTGGACAAAATCTCCAAGGTCTCAAAATATGAGAATTTTTGCTCAATCACCTGTATACTTGTAATCTATGAAAGCCACGTGATGGGTCTATAATGTTCATTAAAGTGCTGAAGCCATTGTAGTAATGATTTCTACCCTTATGCAGGGTTTCTGCTGGGTATGGATATTGATATAACTCACCCATTCTTGGAGACACACAACTACTTTGTACATCAGATTGTAAAGCCAAAATTTGGCATTCAAAATGTCAAGATACTACATGTGTTGGAGCAAAATCAATGATTTTCTGGGTCTTGAAAGGTTACTCACTGTCCCAATACATGCCAGTTTTGGACCAAAATTGGCTTTCTGACATCTTCTGCATTGTGGTTGTAAAAATATGAAAAAATATGTAAGATGATTGGAATACACCACAGGAATCAACCATTATCTTTTCATATTTTTCTTTTCCTCCCTAGCTTCCTCATAATGTTTAATGTTTTCTCAATTTTCTAAACTTGGTGGTAAATTTGCAATTTGGCATAGTGTCAAGCCAACATTTTCTTGTGAGTTTTGATTGATTTTAATAAGATTTGAGACCCATCATAAATCTAATAAATTTAAAACAACATCAGATCAATTCACTTCAATATCTTCACCTTACTGAATATGCTGCCCAAGAGGCCTCAGAAGGCACAGAGAGTGTGCTTTCAACAATGTCGACCTCCCAAGTGCCCAGAAACAGTTCGTTCATTCTTGGTCTTTGATCTCAGTAGCTTGGGTTCAACTTGGTCTGGTTTTGGAATGGAAGAAGAGTGAGAATTGGGTCTGAATGCCCATTGCCAGCTATTTATCTGGTTCCAGTACCTTAGCAATCCACTTCAATTGAATCTGAGTAAGGAAGCTCCTCTGAAGGATTACTCTGCCATCCTACTGGCACTGAATCCTCTGCTTGAAGGTCAACTAATTGAAGTCTTCACTTGGGTGTACCAATTGAAGACCTTACTATCACCCTCAAACTAGCCACACTTCACCTTTTCATTGAGGAGTCATTCAGAATGTAGCTGACCATTGAGCATCTGAGTTGAGGTATGGGGGTGTAAGCTTAATGACGGCCATCAACAGGTAAATCTTTGACATTCAATGTTCTGCAGATGCCCAATGGTTAAGCTCAGGGGCTGTATACCCACAGGGCCAGAAGGTTGTTTGGAGAATTGATAATATCAGGATGTAAAAGTGACCTGTCTTCATTTTTTGCTTCTGAATTTGATGGAGAATGTATTTTTAGTACATCCCTGTGCATCATAATAGAATTTTAAGATAAAAAGAACTTGAGTTTTTTTTGAGGGCTGCGTGAGTGAGTGAGTTTTTTTTGGAAACACACTGAGTTTTTCTATAAGTCTCTAAGTTTTTAAACAAAAGTCATGGGAACTTTTGTTTGACATCTCGGTAGAGAGATTCATAGCCTAATACTCATAATCTTTGATCACCATATCAATCAATCAACTAATATCAAGGCTTGCCATTGTTCACTATCACCTCAGAAATCAATCACCTCAGCATTTCATAAAACCATGCAGGCCATTATAAATTTCATCATCCACAAATCAAGACCATGGTGGTTCAATGGCTCATCAAACACCTAACACCTGCTCAAGTCTGTAAAATGAGTGGCCTCAACATGTTCAAGATTATTACTGCTATATAGAGATATTACCACTTTCATTCCACTTGATGAAAGCTACAAAACTCTTCATGCACTGCTTCTTCTGGAGCTTCAAGCCTCACTCTCAACCATCTCCCGCAAACTGAACCAACAGATTGATTGGACTCAAAACATGTGCTGCTCTTGACATACAAACCAATCAATGATGGATTGAGGGGCTTACATAAAAATTATAGCTCATTTTTAATTATTGTAAAGACAATATTTGAGCCAAAGTCCCTGGGCTAAAGCCTTTGCTTAAAGGCCATCTAACCGTAGTCCTTACTTGTTCATTTCTAGTAAAGCTCCTATGCCCAGCCTTTCAACTGCTCAAGATTACAATCCCCACAAGTTTAGTAGAAGTTGCTTGACCTTCTAAAACCAATTCATTGACTCTAATAAATCAACAGATGCTATCTCACAAGGAGAGCTTGTGGTAGGAAAATTGGAACACAACCAAACTTGGCCTGTACCTCTCTTGCAAGGAAGAGGGACTGGTTAAGTCTGACATACAACAATTTCTGCTAGTTGTCTGCTTAAAAAGTGACCATATTACAATAGGGGGTTTCAAGTAGAAATTTGTACGCATTTTTGCGCTACAACAACTTACCTGCTGTTGTAAAATTATGGTGTTCAAATGTGTGCAAGAACTGTCCAAGACCAATGTGCAAGATCCATGCAAGATCTGCGCAAGATCTCTTGCACTGATCTTGCATATTAATTGTTTTGACAACCCAAGTTATTGTGTTCCAACTCGTGTGAGAACTGTGCAAGACTGACATGCAAGTTTTGTGCAAGATCAGTGCAAGTTCTATTCATATCTTGCACAGACCTTCCACAGAACTTCCACAAATTAATTTTGAAGTTTGAACACCATAAATAGTGGGGTTCAAGTCAAAAATTCCAAGCAGAAATCTTACAACATCCAATTGATTTTTTTAGGATGAATTTTACTTAAAACTCACTTGGATGTCATAAGAATTGTTTAAAAATAGGCCACTTAACGTCTTATAACAAAACAACAAGCTTTGAGACAAAGGTACACATGGTGGAAAAAAGTACATTTTATCTCAAACTTAACAAAGTCCAATCGTGCCTTGGAATTTTTTTGATGACTGGTCATCTCCGAGGCACAAGGGACTTAGGCGCTTGCCATGTTTTTTGGTGTGGTGAGTTTCCAATTTTAGTAGAGGGAATCTTCACCACACCACTCACTAGTGAGTGGATTATGCCGCAACATAGAAAGCAGGAATTAAGATCTGCTTCTTCTGAAGAGATTGGTCTCTTCAGATTTCTCGAAAAAAAATCAAGACAAAAGTTTTCCTTGAGAGGAAAACATTGTCTTCAAATTTCTTGAAATTTCACTGTGGTTTACAGTGATCATATGTAATCCAAAAATTGAAATCATACACTTGAACATCAAGGGTATCAAAGAATCCCCTTGATATCCGTTCTCATTCCACTTTGAGATAAGCTGAGTCATTCAGTGCAAAATAAAAGGCTTGAAGAACCTTGCAGCCTACTTTGAACAAACAAAAGATATGCACGGTGTGGTGATCTATTTATGGTATCAATCAAGAAAATTGATCATCATTGCTTTACCAAGTCATTAGGAAACTTCAGTATAGCAGGAAATTCAAAATGCAGGTTTTCAGATCAATTAAAGCTCTTAGAGGCTTATGTATACTTATTAATTCAATATCATCTCATTTCAAATATATTCTTAAGATCAACATAGTTTACTTACAAAGTTATTACAAAAAGACAGAAAAAGAAAAGATAAGAAAAATTCAAAAATATAGGTGTAAAAGTTGAGAAATGGTTTTTAGGGTATTAATAATTAAGTTATGGGCTTATTAAGGTTAGAATATGAAAAAACAACGCTTTATTATACAGTAACAATTTTAATCTTCAAGGTTGATAAGGGGAAACAGAAATTATTAGAAGAAAGGTAATTTCTCGAAGTTGGTAAACGAGGGTTATACGTGTAGTTTACATATGTAATGATGATAGTGATGGAAATTAAGGTTTCCAAGAGGATTTTCCGGGATTTTTAAGGTTGTGGAAGATGATGTCATATTACACAAGCAAGAAAAAGAGAGTAGCAGCTGTGAAAAGTGAAGAAAATAGGTGAATTTCGTCAAAAATGAAGGTTTTCAGCTTATTACATATGTCAAATGACGTCAGATTAGGTTGGTAGATAGTTCATTCAACGCAGAAGAGTGTATTACATAATGTACAAACTTTAAATCATTATTAACAGAGGTGTATGTACAAGGTTATAAGGGAAATAAGAAATTGGTGTGAATCTCGAATTTACAGTCACAAGTCAACATGTAACACCAAAAACCTTAACTTCACAACTCAATATCTTACTCATCACTCATCAGAAATAGGTCATATGTGTGGCATAAATGATCAGTATCACGAGGGCTACAAGATGCACTATAGTAATCAAAAATTGGAGCACATCTGAAAAAACTCGTAATCTCAAAAATTGATTTGCAGCTAGTTTACAAGGAAAAAATCACCTGTATTCATCTTAAGAAGTGCTGTACATTAAATCATTGCGTCATTGATCACTTTTGGCTGTGAAAATTACATCATACATTAGTAACAAGATCATTAAATTGTGTCATTACATGGTTTTTAGGGTTCTTTAGGCGGATTTGACTGGTTTTTGAAGCTGTTGACTATTGTAGAGGTTGTTACATGTGGATATAAGTACCCTTTGATGATTTTGGGATTGTTGTTCCCCTTTCTGCATCTTATACCTTTGTTGTAGTGTTATAAAATCATCATTTATTTACTATATTTGTACTAAGATCACTTAAATTCGCCCCTTCAAAGCAAGGAGAAATTTATTTACGTGTGTTAAAGACTATAAGTCAAATTGGGAATAATACTTAACAACAGTATTGCTAGTAATAACATAGTGTGTGGACTTTTTGCGCTTAAAAACTGGGAATAATACTACACAACAGTATTGCTTTATTTCTCTGGTGCCTTTTATCTTTTTCTCTGTTATCACAAAGTGGTCAGCAAGTGCCCTTGTGCTGGTTTCTTTGAAGAAGGCAGTCTTTAGGCAACTTCTACTATATTACACGTAGTAGATCATCCCTTCTCAGGTGTTGTAAAGCTCTTGTTGAGCTTTAAATACTACAACGGGTGATGGGTAAGACCAGTTTGAATGATTTTCTTTGTTTTCCTCCATTTCCTCAGTATCCATTTCAAATGAAAGCAAAAAAGTGGATATGCGAAAGGCAAGACTTGCTCTTCCTCGATCCAATTACTCACTTCACCTGTCATCTTGATGCTCATCAAAGTTCTCATTGAGGACTTGACTTTCCAACCGTTCCCATTGGCTGTAGCTTGAAATTTGAGCTACATACGCAGAACTCTGTAACATTTGCACAGTAGGTCAATTTTTGAAGACAATGTTTTCCTCTCAAGGAAAACTTTTGTGTTGATTTTTTTGGAAAATCTGAATAATCTAGTTTTTGGTGAGTGGCACGGTCAAGTTTTCCTCTACTAAATTTGAAAACTCACCACACCAGAAATTGAGCCAAGCACCTAAGTCCCTTGTGCCTCGGCAACAACTAGTTGTCAAAAAAATCCAAGGCATGATTGGACTTTGTTAAGTTTGATTTTATCTGCTGTTATGGACTCAACAAGAGAGAAGTAGAAAAAAACAACTCACATGCCTTTTCTTGAGACAAAAAAAGACAGGGTTTTTTCATGCTTCTTAAAATCATAGGCATTGACCTATAATTTTAGAAGCTTTAAAACATGAGTTATAAATTAAGGCTTCCGAGCAACACCTAAAACACATTTTGGGTTTGATTTCATTTGTCTAGAACCCTGCTACTATGTGTAAATTATTTAAAGCAAGACACCTTTTTAGGTGTCCCGGTTTAAAAGTGCACTGCTTTTAGGAAGTTTTTCAATGAAAACCTTGTCCAAAATTCCAAAAATCACGCAAAAAAACACTTGAAACCCACAAGTTTGTTTGTTTTTTGCGTATTTTTTTAAAATTGGGGCAAGGGGGCTCAGGTCGAATTCTTTTGCTGCTTTGACTGTGAAAAACGTTTCCCAAATTCATAAAATTTACGCAAAAGTGTATGAAATTGGGAATGGTTTTACAACATCCTAAATTTTTTTGAGCAACAAATTTACGCAAATTGACAGCAATAAAAAAAACCAAACAGCTATAAAATCAAAAACACTAGACAAACAAAATGAGGGGAAAAAGCAAAGTAAGGTGTTGAGACTGTTATCATAAGTATCAAACACCCACAAAAGAAAAAGAGTTATGGATCAATGGCTTCTCAAGAAGCTGTTGACCACTGCTTCTCATTTTGTTTTACAAAACGGGAAATCTTTTTACAACTTGGTACCATAAAAAGGTTTCCCCAATTTTATAAGAAAACACCATAAAAATCTTGACCTGAGCTCCCCTAGCTTCTCATCAAAAAATATGTGTAAAACCAACATATTTTTAATTTGGGACACCTAAAACTTTAAAAAATCCACACATATTTACAACAACAGGCTAGTTGTTGTAGCGTATAGTGTTTACCCCTGAAAATACGGAAATCAAATCAAATCTCCAAAACCTATCCCCTCCACCAAAACTTGCCTTTTTTGGATTCCAAAAGTGGTTTTGGAATTGTGAAATTGAGGACTCTGTGTCTATATTTTTTTGGAACAATCAATAGTTTTTTCTTGCTTTTCAAATTTCAATCTTTGGGGCACATCCCCATTCTACATCTCCTTTTTTTCAGCGATAAGCACTATAAATATACGTAAAACAAAGTCAACTTGAAACCCCCTAATAAGGGGGCTCAAGTCAAAATATTTACAGCCCTTTCTTAAAAAATTGGGGAAAGTTTTTTACAGTACCGTGCTGTAAAAACTTCTCCCAGTTCGTAAAAAAGGGCCAAAAAATTTCTTTCGGATCTCCTTCTGAGCAGTAAATTTACGCAAATTCCAAAAAAAATTGGGATGTCGTATAACATTTCCCAATTTCATAAAATTGTGCGTGAATTTTATGAAATTGCGAAAAGTTTTTTACAATAAAAGTAGTAAAAAATTTTGACTTGAGCCCCCCTAATAAGGGGTATCAAGTTCAAATTTTTACAGCAAAAAAACTATGAGACGGGAAAGTTTTTATGTTTTAACTGTAAAAAAAGTTTCCCGAGTTTTTATCATTGCTTGTAAACCACGATCAAGGCTTTTTTACTTTTTTGCCTCGATCTTCCACACGGTAATGACAAAACTGCTGGTAAGAGGATGCAAGGTTGTCCTTGCATCCACTATCAAGCACACCTCTTTCCAAGAGTGAAACGGTCAAATTTAAGTCTTCAAAGCTATGTTGTAAACTTATCTGTTTACGTTTATGCGAGAACGGGATAGATAAAACTTTCCCGTTCTCGTAAATTTTGCGTAAATTTGTGCTACGACGGGAAAGTTTTTTACGGTTTTTACCGTAAAAAAGTTGAACTTGACACCCCCTAATATCGTACTCTATCACTCTAGGTGATATGCCATAGGACAAAACTTGCCACACACTAGTGTGTGAGGTGAGGTAGGGTGAGGTCTGCTAGCAGAGAGTAGAGCCCTAGAGCCTCTGGGTCTCCGGGCGAAACCGCCCAAGGTCGTCGAAAGCAAGACTCAAGAGCCGTCACACGACTGACGCCGAGACGCACGATATCGAGGAAAAGAGGGGAGGTCAGGATGAGTTTCAGAATCAGATTCAGTATAAAACCAATGATGATTAGTTCTTTGCGACTCACATCCAGGAACCAAGTTACTGATTTTGAAAAACTCCCGATTGTGCCCAAGATACGAGACAATGTTCATCGGGCTTCAAAGACGGACGTGTCACTCGTTGCTCATCTTGATTTGTTGTTTTCTACGTGCAAGCCAAATTACTTCAGCCATCATCCCACTCAACCAGTCAACTTCAGGCTCACTTGTACATCGCTTGGTCAAGACTGCAGACCAACTGTAAGTCGTCCCTTGGATCAGACCACAAATGGGTTTAGCTGACGACGTAAGACTTTCATCATACATATCGAGCAGTGGACCACTGCAAACTATGACGGTCAGTAGGGCTGAAGAACTTTATGAGGAAGGCCAAAAGTTAGGTAAAATTGAGTAAGTACTTTTGTTTATCTCAAACCCATCCCGATCTCTGCTGCGTGAATTATAGACTGAATTGGATTCCATGATCTTCTTCTGAATTAGTTCTTTTCGTAACCACATGAACATTATCACAAAAGATAGCCACCGACGCGCATTCAAGAATTGGCTGACGTAAGTCCTACGTTCAGATCAGTATACTGTACTCGTCTTTCTGATCGACGGAACCCCTTTAACCACCTCGCAGCTATCGTACTCGAACCGCAAACAGTGGAGGACTCGATGAATATGGTATTTATTCAGAAAGAGAATTCATCGATCACCTCTTAACTTGGTATCTCTCCACGTACGTGTAGGAAAAACCCCTTAGGACTTGTTGACCCGAAATCTAACACTTTATGTTATTGTTTTTACAGGAAAGGAAGTAACAAGATTCAAAAATATGTTGAAAGATATCCATTTAGTGGAGACTCTCAGTCTGAATCCGCAGCTGACCAAGTGGAGAAATTAAGATTCCTTTAATTACAAGAGTTGCTTTTCAAGACAAGATACAATTGCCGAGGTTAATCTTCCAGTATCAGTATCAATTCTTGGTGAAATACCAGCAGGATTATTTGAATAATTTGGCATCGGGTTCCGGAATAAACAATCAGAATCTGATATATATCTCCAGCTCTATGGTACATGGTCAACGCCATGCTTCCTTTGCTTTCAGCTAGTAGCTCGTCATCTGAACATATCTCTGGTTGGTATTCTGACTCCAAGCAATACATTCACTGCAAGTTTCTTTTCGAAGACCCGGCTGTACTTGTAATCATTACTACAGCTTCCCTGGTGGATATAACCCCAAACATTTGCTTAAAATTTAAGCTATAGTGAATGATAATTTTGCTTGAAAGGAAGCCCTCTGTTAAGTAGGCAAGTAACTAAATGTTAGGAGGTCAAAGCTCTCCCATTGTAAAGGCTTATATAACTGCTACCCCCTGGCATTTTTTTTCAATCACAGTCTTGTGAAAATGGGTCTGGGGACTATTGACTTGTGTAGAATAAGTAAAACTGCACTTTAAGTACCACAGAGGACTGCTTTCAAGTCCATATATATCAAGTCCCAAAATATTGCACCTCTATGTAAAGGATCAGGTTTCCTCTTATTGTGAGATCACAAGTACACCTCTTTATCAATAGAATCTGAGTTGTTGGTGGTTCCAATGCTTATGGTTTGTCAATGACTACCAGAATGGCTTGTTTTTCCTTCTAGTTTCACATCTTTGCTTGGTTCAAATTATTGCAAAAACCATGTACTCCCATATTTGAGCTGGCAACTCATACAGTTGCCAAATACACCTCAAAAAAGCTTCAATGCAGTCAGCCCCATTGGTGTGATACATAAGACTTTTAATATGTACCCAGTCCAACCAGAGTCTTGCATTGCTTACTTTGGTTGTTTGTCTCTCTTTTCTTGATTAGGTTTCTACTTTTTGTATGTTTTCTATTCAACTTAGTTTTGTCATTTCATATTTCATACAGCTATAAACTTAAGCTACCTTGGTCATAATACCATGAGCTATGTAACTTTGATATTTCTCAGTTACATCATGTGTGGGGGGCAGTAGGCTGCTGGTAATCTGACATGGTAGGCTTTCTGTGTGGTAGGGTGCAGGGGTGGGTGAGAGGAAAAGAAAAGTCCTAAAAGTGAGACTATTTCTGCCTCTACCTTATCTTTCTGCTTATTGTGATTTGAGCGTGAGGAGAAATAGTAAAGACAGCAATTCTCTTTACTCATAAGGCTCTGTTGGGGAAATTTGTTTTCCCCATTCTCCTTTACCCTGTACCTAAATATTCTGGGTACCACATTTCTTAGAGCCATTTGCTCACCTGTACTTTTCATGGAATTAAGCAGGTGCTGTTGTTCCTTTGGGCAGAATTCTTGAAAGGCTGTGCAAGCAGAGACCCACGCTCAAAATGAGGGTTAAAGCAGAGCACAGTCCACCACTTTGGGATCATTAATTTTAACTTGCTTTTCCCATCTCCACTTCTGTCAGTTCACCATTGTACTAATTGGTCACTGTACAGTCCCCTCCAAGTGGTTTACGTAATCATTCAAGTTCTGCAGCGGCGGGGCCGGGGCCTGTTGCAAACCCGATGATTAACAATCCTAGGCGTGGGGACGTGTACATAAGATACATGACAATGCACTCCTGCACCTCCAATTCTGGCATTTCTCTGTCTCTCACCCTTCCACTCATTTTGAATTTGACCCAGTTCTTGAATTGTTGAAAATACCACTCCCATGCACATGCTATTCAAAGACCTGAGGGTCCAGATCTTGGACCCCAAAGTGCACACCACCTTGACCTTGAGCCGGCTGACAAAGCTTGCCACACTTGCCCCCAGCTTTTTCAAGCAGACCAATGGTGCATAAATCATTTTTCCACATAACAAGTGTCCAACAAAAAATAAATGAATGGTTGTAAATGACTGGAATTACTTATCTGATGGTATCTTCGATGCATGGTTAATATATATATATATATATTATATTTTAAATTTAAATATAATAAAATGTTGTAAACTTGGGCTATACATTATCAACAGAGCTGAGTAAAACATACAGAGATACAGAGATATAGAGATAGAACCAGTGCCTGGGAACTTGAAGGTAGCTACACTGGCTTCCCAATAGTTCAAAATAAGGAAAAAAAAACTATACAAACACCTTGATTCTACTTCCACTAGTACTGGTATTCCATTGATATTTTGTGAGTCCTTGGTGCTTTGTGGGGGAATAATCTGTGCTTTGGAAATATGATTCTCCCTCAATCTGTGATTATTGTATTTTGTGAAGATTTCAACTTGGTTTTGCTCTGAATCAGCACTGCGGGATAGACAGATACTAATGGGAATGAATTTCCAAGGCAATGGGTTGTACAGGCCTATGTGGGACATTTGTTTTAGCTTGGGTGGGTGGTGTTGCAGGGTGCAAAAGTGTAGCCGCTCAACTTCCACAATGCTTTGAAGTTCAAATGCTCTCCCTGTGGACACTTGCAGCATTTTTTACTTTCTAAGTGCTTTTAATTTCACATATTGCACCAACTTGTCATGTTTTCTCATCCCAGATTTTGACCTTACCTTAATTTCAAATGGATGTGCCCACCACAACATGTAGACTGAACAGCATTGAAGCCGTCCAGACGGGATGGCCGAGTGGTTAAGGCGGCAGTTTAGAACTGATTCCAGAGATTTAGCTGCTTCACTTTGTGAGTGTGAGTTCAAATCTCACTTCTGTTGAAGTGACTATTTTTGAGCTGTGGCCCCAGGTGAAGGACAGATAGTGAGGTTGAGTGCTTCATGATTATGACCCATACAAGTGGAATGTGGCCCTGTTTTGGCCTGTGTGCACAAATGTGGAAATTTCTTCCCTGAATGGGTGCATTGGGCTGCTCCAATACACCCTGCTATATTCCTGCTTTGTATAGTGTAGTGCAGGTCCACCATATTATCAAGTGCTACACTCTATCATCTCTTTTGATTTTTTTGCCCTGGGATACCGGAGCACCTTATCACTATCTGGCTCTCCAATGTAGCACCCAGGAGCTCTATAGTACCATAGCTCTGATATAGCCCTATGAGAGCATCTCCAACACGCCCCAATCTGAATGACTGAACATTAAGTTTATGTCAAAAACGTAAGCTGTATTCAAGCTATTCAGAAAATTGTCCTCCAATGCCAAGGACAAGGTCTCACACCTGGCCCACAGTGCCAACTTGTTTTTTGGGTATTGACACGCTCCCATGCTCAGGTCAGCAAATTTGCTGACCTGGCCAAATACTCTGAAAAACACTCTCTCAACAATTTTTGTCCAGACAATGACTAATATTTAGGCATGTGTCCACTATTTACATTTTATTATCTTGTGTCATCACCTATTTGGTTGTTTTAAGCAAGGGTGGTGCCATTGGAATTGTACACGTTTGCACCTTTTGGGTTATTGTTGATGTGGGTTCAACCTCAAATTACCCCTATGGGGAATTGAGAAATAACTTCAGTTGTGTGTTGCAGGGCGCTGTCACTGAATAAAAAATACAGCTGTCCAGTTGAGGAAAAAACTTGCCTGTGCATGTTTGCGGATTCAGCAACGTTGGAGATGCTCTGACTCTAACATAGTGCTATGTATGACTCCTATAGTGACTCCTGTATATGTATGTCCAAACCTTCCTGTGGTTTTTGTGTGGTTTGAACTGCTGAAGAGAGAAAAGTCATGTAGACATTACTGTAAAATCATGACTATCTTTTACAACTTCTTTTTTGGTTTCCATCTGTACTGAACTACGCACCTGTAGCATTGAGGTGAGGTCAATTCAATTTTCAATTGCATACACTGCACTTTACATGTGGTGTATGTACCCGATATACCCATACTTCAGTATAGGCATAACCCTAGTGTAGTATGCTATTGTTCTTTTGCCAGAAATTTTTCAGCCAAGCACACACAGAAACCCCAGAAAGCGCTCGGTTCCTTGACTCAGCCATCTATTCAGCTAGATATCATCTTCATCACAATTTACTTCGTCTCCTCACTTCGAAAACAAGAAATCCAAGAACTTTGATCCTCCGCAATACATCCCTTCGGCGAGCCGTCTCATGCCACGAGAGTTTCGAAAACGTGGTAGAGGCAACAGAGCCAAGCCAGAAAAGACGCAGGATGACGCATCTAACTTACCTCTGGAACCTCTGATCTACCGGAACGTATTGGAGTTAGCTGTACCCGAAGAGTCCTTTCAAACGAAACAAAATCAAATCACAGCTCCCGATAAGCCTCCTGCACCCGAAACAGAGCCACAATTTCCAGAACCTAGTCCCGATTTAAAAGCTTATTGGCGGGACATTGATGATAAAATTCAGGAACTCGAACGGCTAGGAGCTGGTTCCACTCATTGTACAGATCTTTTACAAGAAGTAGGTGAAGAAGATGAAGAAGATGAAAGGAATTTACTTTTGCGGTCTGCGCTGGAGGAACTTTCGGGACATGAACTCTCTCTAGCGGCGGACCCAGAGACCAGCGTGATTCTGGAGCGACTCATATACAGTATGGACGACTTTGCTAAACGAGTCTTGGCGGATCGCTTTATGGTTCACTTTCTAGATTTGATCTCACATCGTCATGCCTCACATGTGGTTCAAACTTTACTTGCGTTATCAGCTCCCGTTTTGGCACGCGAAGCACATGGCAAACCTGAACAATCGAACAGTAACGAAGCTGATCACGATCACGGTGATCTACCTGCCATGTACCTTTTGCTAGCTCAAGCTTGTGAGGTTAGTGATGGATGTCAAAAATTAATTGATGTATCTGACAACTCCATTTTCGAGTGTAAATTAGGACGTAATGCCCAATATACAGTCACTATCGGAACATCCAACTGCAGCACACGTGCTTCTCACGCTTTTCCTTTTGGTCTCCGGAAAGCCTGTCTCAGCTGAACATGCTCGATCGCGCAAATCAGCAAAATGGAGGTCTAAGCAAGGTCACCTTCGTTCGGTATTCCACAGAGATCAGGCGGATGAAAAGGATATTAGTGACGGTGTCTCGCCTGTCCCAGCTCCTCTGCACAAAATGGGAACTAAACTTTACAACACTATCAAATCAACATGGTGTCAAGCACCTGGAGTAGGGACCCGCAATGCAGCATGTAATCCTGCCACAAATGCATTGTTGCAGGTACTCGTAGGATTGGAGTTTGATAAGGGCGAGGCCGAAAAGCCTGGATCCATGGTTGACAATCTCCTCGATGGTCTTATTACATCTCAGGGTGTGTCATACCTTTCTAATGGAATTCAAATTTCGTCACTCTATTGATAATCTCATTCCGATCAGTGCATTTGCTAATCTTTGCTTGGAATTCTAGGACCTCAAACTCGGTCAGAGTTTGTCGAGACTTGTTTACGAGATACCACCGCCTCACATGTGATGGAATGTGTAATCAGCCGACTCTCACCTAGCTACTTTTCTCAATTCTATTCTACCTACTTCCTCCACCGTATGGGCATGCTCTCTAATCATCCTGTCACCAATTTTCTCACTGCCAAAGTGGTCTCAAGATTGGACTCCGACCAATTTTTACCCGCCTTACAAGAATGTGTTCCCAAGATGATTGACTGTATTGATAATTACCGCACAGGAGTCTTGCAAGCTCTGGTTAGTCGTTCAAAGAATCTTGGTTTAACTGAACAACGTGAGGTTATTCAAAGCCTTCTTCGAGCATTCGGAGTGACTGAAGATACCGAGAAGCCATACATATTTCCTTGCTTGATTTCCCTAATGAGGCTTGATTATTTCCGAAAGACGACTGCTTTTCAACAAATCGAGAAATCACTGAAGTCATCTGAAACCGACACAAACGATATGAAACTTCCGGATAGCAATATGCAAGGCTCTTTGCTATTGCAAGGCATCTTACAACTCGCTGTACCTGATCTTATGACATCCATCGTCAACAGTCTAATGTTACTGCCGCTTTCTGTGACAATGAGCTTTTCTCGTGATACTATCGCTTCTAGAGCGCTCGACAGCATTTTAAACTCGCCCACCATCTCACCAGCACCACGACGTCAATTCATCTCACGCTTTATTGGTCATTATCATCGTCTGGCTGATGATCGTGTCGGAAGTCGGATAGCCGACCTATGTTGGGCCGTTGCTGATGTATTCACAAAAGAAAAAATCGCTTCTAGTTTGGTCGATCAACAAAATGCTTTACAACAGTCCGCTTACGGTCATTACTTTGTACGAAAGCTTGAACTACCGTACTTTGAACGACAGAGGAATGGATGGAAGGCAGCTATGTTACAGAAGTTCCCTTCGAGAAAAGTCGTCGCTCTGCCTACTAAAGAAGAACAAACTAAGATTACGACCAAGATACTCGAAGAACCAAAAGGTAATGAAATAGAAAAAGACACGGGCCGTCCGATTGAGGTAAATGAACCGTTACAGAAGTCCAAGAAACCCAAGAAGAAAAAAATGGAGGAACCGGCTGCCAACGAAATAGATGTCCTTGATGGACTTTTCGACCCTATAATCAAGAAACGGAAAAAGAACAAGAAAAAGTCAGATGAGATGGACCAGTGATTGAGCTATGTATGGTACTTGAGCAGTCCTATCTTATCAAACAGATGATGAATTTGACTCAATCATTTGCTACCCGCTCTACCTTACCAATGTCTGGAAAGACTGTACATGTCCCTCAGAAAATGTATCATTCAACACTCAGCCAATGGAATATAATGCAGATATGAACAGGATTTGACACCCATCATGATAAAGGTGGGTCTCACTTAATTATTGGAATGTTTGTAATTTTGCAACTTTTTATGCTTTGCAAAGATATCAAAATCCCAACTACACTTAGACAGATACACATACAATGCTTGACATGTCTATCGTGAGCAATATACATACTTTTTTATGTTTGACATGATAAAAGGGGTGCACAATATTTCGAACAAATGGGGAGTATTCAGCTAATAAGATAACGCTAATTCGTGCAGTCGCCGATTTACTTAGAGACTAGATTGATCATGGCTTTATTTCAGTTTTGTACCTTGAGTGGGGGCAAATGTGAGAATCGACCTAAAAAGTCCAGATACCCAGTTCAAGTGGCTAGATCTTCAGCTTTTCTGTTAGGAGACACGGGCGCAAAGCCCCATAGCCCCGGAGCAAATCGTCGGAGATTTTTCGATTCGTGGCAGGATCCATATCGTTTGGTCAATTCGAGGCTCGAACGCTCGGATCAGAATGGGTATCAAGAGACCGATGCAGGCCTGGTGCACGAAGTGAACGTTCGAGTTTTGCTTGAGAAGTCCGAAGTTGAAAGTGAAACCATGGCACTTGCATCCTGTGATGTCTCGATTAGTCAATGCGGAAGATCGTGCGAGGTGCTCCATAAGTCTCCGTCAGAAAGACTCTGTGCCATGCGAAAATAATAACCTCATGGTGAACTCTTGAGTTTTTCGGTGTGGGTGGGGGTACTGACCAGAACCCCGTAACCAAAACAGATAACTACCTGTACGTATTGCATATGGTGTTCTCCTGACTGATATGGCGAGCATTCGAAGACGTGGGGCAGGTACTAGAGCATAAAAGCGAAAATATTTGGTGCTTACAAGCCACTCATCCGGTGGAAATCGGGTCTGTGGATAGGGAATCCTCCCAGGCTATTATTCCGGAAGTAGCGATAACGTATTGTACACCTATTGAGTCATAGCCATTCCCTTGACCTCCGAATGGGCTGAATATCATTCGTGCTTCTCTTACATCTCTTGCCCTGCTATGAGTGATACGGACACCGGTGGTGTTTGGACGAAAGCTTGTCAGACGGTGAATCATGATCCGCAAGTTGATCGCGTTACTCCATGGTAAGCCGAGAGCCGCTTCTTTACGATGGGAAGGTGCCCGGCCCATAAAGTGCTGGGCTTGGTCTTCATATACCAGTACTGAAGAAGTAATTTGGTCCATTTCCGACGGACTTTTCGGGGAAGAGCTGGAAGTCTCGTTTCTAGATGTAGATGGCACTAAGTGTGTGCTGACCATGAGACCAGTACGTCCAGTGGGAGGGTTCATGTTTCCATCAATGTCATTCGCACTAAGCGAGGGATCGGCTGAGGTCAGCCGTGTACGCTTGGCTTTATTTGCACTCAATCGCGTCGAGCGCACAGGAACGTCAAAGACGTCAGAGACCTGGTTAATAACAACAGCAGCCAGATTATAGCGGCAAGCGAGATGCTTCAATCCATCGGCTATCTGATTCAGTTGGCTAGCCCTACGAGTCCAGTCTCCTTTCGTGTTGTTCCCATCAGGACGAAGCAAGGCGCCAATCGAGTCCAAGACGATCAGGCGGACAGGCTTCGCCGTTGAGGTGCGATCGGTCAACCCTGCGATCAGCGCAGGTAGTTGATAGTGAATGGCGTGTATCAGACCATCCGTATCCGAGATGCGGTTGGGATAGACATTGGACATCAACCTATGAGCCAATAGGTCGGGAACGTTTGAAGTAGTGCCACCAGAGGACTCCGACTGAAAGCTAGCCTGTACATCTTCCTTGTCGCACATTGCCATAGCCATTTGTTTCAATCTGGGAGCAGGAAAGTGACATTCGCTTGAGATATATATGCAGCTACCGCGTAAGCCTCCTAAAAGTCTAGGGAGCTGAACTGTGAGTGAGAGTTGAAGACACAGGCATGTCTTCCCAGCTGTAGATTCGCCAGCGATTTCTGTTAATTGACCTGTAGGGATACCACGCCCCTGACCAAAAAGCTTATCAAGCGCCGGAGAGCCGAGAGTGATGGTATCTCCAACTCCTGATCGGATCCGATCCAACACAGTCACCGGTGGCGGACTGCAGGTATCCGCCAAGAGATCAAAAAGATGCTTAAGTTCATTATCTTGAAGTCCAACACGACTCTTGAGGACTGTTGGCTGGATTAAGACAAGTTCTGACACGGTAGTGAATCCGGCTTTCAAAGGTCCGGGATCGAGATGTGTTAGCTTTGTTTGAATATGTCAATGGTGGACAGGGTAGATGATAAAATGAAAAACACATCACCTTTGTCAAGCCGCTGAATAATTTTGGAAGGAAGAGATAAAGACTTCAGAGTAGGAGAGTGAACATGAAGTGCATGACTGGGTTCTTCAGATAGAGGCATGTCGTGTGGAAAGCGATTGAATGGTTTCAGGCTTCAGCTGGTTGGTTATCAAAAACGAATCTTGACGCGACGCTCCGACCCGATCGCAGCACTCACCCACGGGCTCTGCGCGGGGTGCGGGCTCACAGCTGTTGCGGTCCCGGAGATACCGCCCACAAAACCCTAGTAAACTACTCTCTCTTACTTGATGTGTTGGTTAGTGTTGTATGCAATTAAAGCCAAGTAGCACTAAAAAAACCTTCACAAAGAACCGGCACTGTTAAACTAAAAGCTCACCCAGTTTTTG
This sequence comes from Melampsora larici-populina 98AG31, assembly GCF_000204055.1. Lineage (NCBI taxonomy): Eukaryota > Fungi > Basidiomycota > Pucciniomycetes > Pucciniales > Melampsoraceae > Melampsora > Melampsora laricis-populina. Next base: position 822,015 of record NW_006768798.1, on the reverse strand, counting down.
AATCAACTGAAAAAATCAAGGTCTTCTTGGAAAACTCAAGTGTCTCCTTTTTTTTGAAAGTCAACCATTCTGCAAACGGCTGTATACACTACACAAAAAGTAATATTGTCTGTGCAGACAAAAAAAGTACCGGCATATTTGGGTGTAACAAACACCCAACATGACAGAAAAAAAGGCAAATTTATAAAGAAAGGTCCATTATTTTTCTGCTTGCTGCTTTCTGTTCCTGTGATTTTTTCATAATTCTCATTGCAATACCCCTTTTGTGTACTGATTAAACAACGTTTTTGGGCTCCAGGTTGTGACCTGTAGACCCTATGGCCTGTGCCAGTCCAGAAACTCTAGATTGGTCCAAAATCTCTGGTGGTTTTGGGCAAACTTGAGTTCCTTTACAGGTCACACTCTGGACTCAACTCTGGGGCCCAAAAATATGTTTCATCAGTATGTATTGGACTGTGTCCTCGCTGTAAGACTCCCTGCGACAAGTGGCTAGGGGACTGCAACACTAAGCATAACCCTGAATTCTTCTCTGTACCACTCGACTTTCCTCAAGCACCTCCCTATTCTCCAGCCAAGTCGATTGTATCACTGGGGGTTACAAGGCCTACACAGGGTAATGGAGGAACACAACCTGATATACATGTAGAAGTAGGGGCTGTGAAGGTTGGAGGTGGAGTCAACACTCAAGGCGACCCGCCGCAAAAAGCCGCTGCGGCAATGTCTGAAGTGTCCCGCTGGACAAAGCGGAGGGGAGCAGAAGGGGGGCGGTTTGCCCCGCCCGTACTCCCATTGATTTGTTTTCAATGTAGGGGAGCGCGGATTTAGTGGGGCGGTCGGAGATACCGCCACACTGCAAGTTGTCTGATCTTGCATGCAGCGGATTAGTAACCACTGCGTCCAAAGAACCAACATCACCCTACACCATACCACCATTCCTTTCAGATATTGTCTGATATTTGATATATCTGATATCTGAAAGGAATCCCTGTCCTTGAATCACGCCACCAATCACTACTTCACCTCAAAAACCACCATGCAAAAACAAGTGAGTTCAATCTCTGCTATCTACTCATGTTGTTGGTTTTTTGTCTTCTGCCTCAGCTGACACAAAAACACTCTCACCTCATTCTTGTATGATTGTTATACTCTTGGATCGTTTGAATCTTATAGCCTGTGCTGTTTGCATGGGGCTTGGCCTTGTTGATTTTGGGGTCATGGCTTACTCCATAGTCCTAGTAGAACATCCTCTTCTGGATTGTATTTATATTGTATGTGTGTTTCTCTTCCGGTCTTTACTCCCAGCCAACCTTCATCCACTGGAAAGTTTTGCTAATATTTTAAATTGATATCATTTGTTTATTAATCACAATACGCCCTCCAAAACCATTTAACTTTCCCGTTTCACTATAGTCCAATATGTTACCTCCAACCTTGTCTCTTGCTCCATTGTCAGGAGTTGCTGCAGCTACCAGTGGTCCCACACTTTGTCCTAGAACTGCCAGTAAACCCAGACCCAATTTCGTCGCCCAATTGCCTGATTTATGTGTTGCTTCTCTTCGCCCATCTCCTAATCGTTCAACTGGCAATTCTGACCACAAGTTTAGCGTGTATGAGATTAGTAGTAGGGATTCTGATACCACCGATGGCATTGGAAATGATGGAATCATCAATGAATCCAACAATTGCCACTTTACTTCTCCTACCAAGACCAAGAAGAAGGCCCGTAAGTCAGTCAAGGTCCATGTTGTCAAGAGCCACACTGTCTCGTGGATCTGGTGCTTCACTTGGCTTAACTCGCTGTGCTTCCAAGAAATCGAGGAAGGGACAAGTCAAGGTAAGGTCATTATTTTCTTCATCCGATATCATTACCATTACTGACCATCTCTTCTGATCACTGTATGCAACTGTTCCTGAAGTCATGGACGTCAATCAGGAGTCTGAAGTCAAAATTGTTGAGACTCCGGGTGTTTGACGTGCTCAGCTGGAATGTGTTGCCAAATTATTGGGAATTTTCTACCCCCCGACTCATGTTCAAGGCAAGATAAGTAGATTCCACTCTTTCATATTATGTTCTTCATTCGTTTCAACTTGTTATCTGAATTTGATTATCTTTCATTTATTTCATTTTGTTCTTATAGTTGAAGTCTGGAAACAACCTGCAAAGTTACCAGTGTCGCTGGTGTAGGGGCCGGTTTGTATGTAGTACACGTAGTCACTACAACCTTTACGCTCACTGTGATGGAGCTAAAGGACACGCGGCCTGTCCCCAACGTTCTTGTGCCATTCAGGCTGGTGTCAAGTTGCCTAACACTTGGGATCAAGATCAAGCCGAGATTGCTCAAGCCTCAAACAAAGCCAACAGACAACAAACCCTTGATGCATTCCTTTCTCAAGCCACTTTTAGTGTTGACCTCTGCAACACTGTCCTTGTTATCTGGATCTTATGGCATGCACTTCCCTTTAATCGGTTTTGTGATGGTCCCCTGCGTGCTGCATTCAAGCTTGCTAATCGCCAAGCAGACTTGAGAACCCCAACTTGAGCCGCTGGGATTGCCAAGGAGCACTATTTCAACTTGAGTTTTTCTGTGATCAATTTGGTATCCGTAAGTTTTCCTTTCTTTTTCTACTACCCTTATATTTCATTTATGTATATTTCATCAATTGATTTCTGGAACATTTTCATGTAGCATAATACTGGGAAGTTTTCCCTTGTCCACAATGTTTGGACTACCAAGGGTAATAGATATGCTTTTATAGGAGTGTCCGCCAATTTCATCGACAACAACTGGAATTATAGATCAGTTCACCTTACTCTCAAGCTTGTAGCCTGGAACAAGATGGGCTTTTTGCAGGCTCAATCAGTCGGCCAATTCCTGATTACTAACAAGCTTCATACGAAGATAAGTTCTTTTATCTTTTTTGCCTATCATCCTTTCATTTTTTGTATTGTACACCATGTCCATCCCCCATGAGCACGTTGATGTGCTCACACGGAGAGTTGTGTAATAAATTTGAACGGATCTTTATTCAATTTGTCTCTAGAAAATGCAAATCCTTTGTTAATAATAATAGACAATCAAAAATGTACCGTTTGTCAATGGAACTATGAACAAAGGAGCCCATTTAACACTCTTGCTGTCTGAACCTCTTGACAAAGGCAATTGTATGCTTAGCTCTCAGACCTGTTTGTAGGTTATATCCACCCTCTACGGAAATTGATTGGTGTGAGCACGCCGAAATGCTACCTCAAAACAGACATGATGGTATTAGAAAAAAAACTAATTTGACCTGGATTTTATTACATGCTAGCTCAAACAACAGACTTGGGGTCCAACAATAACATGATGGCTGTAGAGATGGAAGAGATGTTTGCGGAGTCCAACAAGAAGGTCAAATGGAATTCAGCCAAAAACCACGTCCATGCTATGCTCATAAGCTCAGACTGGTTGTCAAACATGGCTTGAACTCAATTGGATTGGCTGCCAATATATCAAACCCACTACTCCACCTAACACTCAAATTCCAATTCCATCAATTATTCTCAATGATGATATGAACAAAGTAGTTTGTGAGACTGATGATTCCAATGACAGGATATATGCTCAGGTTTCATCAAATTCTTGTGACGACTCCACTTCCAATCATGAAGATGGACACAGTTATGAATATGTTCCATCTAGTACTTGCGTAGTAGTTCAGGGAGCTATCAAGGTTTGTCATCTCATTGTTTTTGTTCTGTTCCCTTCTGTCATTTTATCTTACTCAAGTATGCTGACAAAATCACATTAACCTACCCTCCAGCTCAAGGATATTAATGCTCTGTTAACTCAAATTAATGCTCTCCGTGGTGAATTTGCAGCTCAGACTGCTCAGATGGGCTATGAAGGTCCGACCCCTATTGCTGGATGGGGTGTGCGCTGGAACATCAACTTAGCAATGTTCCAGAACTTGGTTGCTGCTCATGATGTGAGTGTTTTCAATCCCTTATTATTATCTTATACCTATTGTACTATTATTGATATTTTGCATTGTTAGGTCATTGATTCCATTCTCATTGCCAATTGAAAGACAAGGTACTATCAAGGTGCAATGATGTCTGTGGATTTATTGATCTTCACTATCCTGAACACTCAGCAACGGCAAGTGATATCATTGAAAGTAAATTTCAAGAAGTATTATCTGTTTGGCCGGTCACTCCTCCTTTGACCCCACCTCCTGTTCCAGCCTCCAGCAATGCCTTCAATCACTTCAACACTGGAACCGCTCCGATACGCTATGGATTTCAACTGTTATGATAAAAGTTGTCAAGTCCATCACATTTGGGTATGCTTAAGGTGAAGGGTTAGATGTTGGTGGTTGGTGGAGGCAGTCGTGTGTTTCTTTATTCTTCTTTTCTACATTTTCCTTTTTAAGTATCAGATCAATATGTAGTCGAGTATGTTGAACGTATCCCTTTATTACTTTGTAAACGAGCTAGTGATCTGATGTGCGTGTAGCGTGAATTTGTGTGTCTGAAGTTTTCTCTTATATACTCTCTCTCTCTCAAGCTCCAGTTCCCTCCCTCACCGTGTGGAACTGGAAGCTTAAGAGTATGTCCTTTTAATCTTTCTCATTATCTTTTCTCTATCCTGGACAGTACTGATGTTGTGTTGTGGTAGTCACATCTTCCCTACCACTCTTTCCCTGCTCTGTTGCAGGTAAGGCATTGATTTCAATCCGCCAATTCTTTCTCATCTTGTCGAGTTCTTACAAACTCATCTGAACCTGTTCTGTCCAGGTAAAAGACTATTTCTGTTATATTTTCTCTTTTTCTCTTATCTCTTGTTTACTTCTGATGGAATTATAAAAACACCGTGTGGAACTGGAAGCTTAAGATCACATCTTCCCTACCACTCTTTCCCTGCTCTGTCGCAGGTAAGGCGTTGATTTCAATCCGCCGATTCTTTCTCATCTTGTCAAGTTCTTACAAACTCATCTGAACCTGTTCTGTCCAGGTAAGGCGTTGATTTCAATTCGCCAATTCTTTCTCATCTTGTCGAGTTCTTACAAACTCATCTGAACCTGTTCTGTCCAGGTAAGGCGTTGATTTCAATCCGCTGATGCTTTCTCATCTTGTCGAGTTCTTACAAACTCATCTGAACCTGTTCTGTCCAGGTAAGGCCTTGATTTCAATCCGCCGATTCTTTCTCATCTTGTCGAGTTCTTACAAACTCATCTGAACCTGTTCTGTCCAGGTTTACGCGTCGATATTCAATCCGCGTCATTTCATTTCATCAACCCATTTTGGTATCGGAGCGGAGTGACCGCTATGAGACAAGCAATACTTGACCAACTGTTTGGCCTTGTAGGTCATATTTTGCTCACGCTCTGATTGACTGGTTACTCAACGAGTTAGACGAGACAGAGTCAAAGGTTGCCATCCTTTATGACATTGGATGTAACCTTGAGAAAGGTCTGGTCCAAGTTGAGCATCTACTCATATTTGATCGCAGATATTGAAATCTCAACCTCTGACAGTCCTTTTTAATATAGCACAACCTCTTTGCACAGGAAAGATTAAAAGGTCGGTTTAAATTTGGTACCAGCGTTTTCCACGCGTATGTACACAGTTGGAGTTGCCAATTAGATTACAACCCAAGAATCAATGTTGGATGGGGCTTGTCAGACGGCGAGGGTTGTGAGCGGTGTTGGTGTAAGCTTTGCAAACTGGTTTGTGCTCTGCAATATTCCACAAAGCAGCATTGATTAGATGCGCTGGATCTCAAAGCTGCACATGAGAATGGTATCTTGCGGACCAATTCTGGTAAGTCATAAATCATACCGTATGTCTTTGTGCTTTAACGTCTGACTCATTTATTGTATTGACATTAGTTCATTCATGCCTACACAAGTTGGGAACCACTGAGAAAACGTTGGCAGACAAGCGCTGTATTCTTGCCAAGCTTGGTATAAAGCGAGGCTATACACATGCCTATTTTGCCGCACAGTGGACTCGTCAAAGACGAGTCCAGGCAGAAATCATTGGTGACACAAATACACAGCTTTTGGAATCCCAAATTGAGGAGTTGGTCGAGTACAAAGAAGAACTGCAAGAGGCAAAGTAAAAAAATTCACTCGATCAAGTCTTTGATTATTATGCAAAGCTGATATAATTAATGGGCCATTCATCTAACAAGAGAAGAGGGACAACCTACGCAGGCGTCGACGAAGAACTGCCGCCGAAAATCAGACTCTTGCAAGCTTGCCTGGGCACATCATCTTCCTGGAAGAGGAAGTAGAGCGAGTATCGTTGGAACTTGGAAGTGACATGTTCAGAAACATTCCAGATGCCTCAGGTAAAAGATTTATATTGTGTCACTTCAGTTTATTTTTAGATGCTGACTATTGTGTCTAATACCAGACCCCACCCGTTGTTTGTTGATACAAGTTAAAGTGGCAAAGTCAAACCTCTACAAGGCAAAGGTTGGTATCATTGAATCGTCAAAAAAATGGGCAACAGGTTGGTCACATTAGCTCAACACCGCGATGGAATTAGCAAGATTTACTTCGTGTTTCTGTTGTAACAGGGACTTCGATGCAGGATAGAATGAAAACTATGATGAATAACAAGCAGAAGCTATTCCGCACAAAGTGGAAGACATTCCATGATCTTGTGACAGAGTATAACAACGACCATCCTAACAATACTCCTTTGGTCAATTATACACTCAACGAAGCCAAAGCTCTGGCACTAGATGATGCCTTTTGGAACTTCGGGCATCTCACACATCCTAACAAACCTTGGGCTACGGATACAGATACCCAGCAAGGTATTCAGGCTTACCTTTTGTACTGTCGCTCCGAAGAGGAGCTGCGACGAATCTTGCGCGAAGTAAGACAGATGTTGAGATGGGCTTTGACCACGGATGCAAAGATTCAACAAGTTCTGACACTTTCACGCTCAAGTAGGTGCTTTTTAATACATACTCTCATCAATCATTGTCTGATAATTCATATTGTTAGGGTGGGACCCACAGGCAGCAGTTCTGCCAATAGACTTGGTCTCTGGAAGCACATCTGCGCGCATGACCAAGACAGCGTGGGAAGATTGTACTAACGTCTTGAGATCTTCTTACCACGGCGCCTTCCTTAATCACACAAGACTGATATTCACATGGGATTGCCACCTCTTGTCCTTATTGAATCGCACCCGCACCTATTGTGGAGCAACTGTTGCTGAGGATCAAGCTTTGGAGTCGAGTTGGAAGGATATGGTACATAGAGTTATAGGATGATATGATGTTTTCTGGTTTATTATTGTTATTCCCTCTATGGGATACATTAGGGGTACACAAACATCTCAACCCGACCTTAAAAACCCATCCAAAAAACCCGTGCCAACCCGATTGATTTTGAGTTTTTGGTGCTAAAAAATCCAAAAATCAATCGGGTTGCCATGGGTTTTTACGGAATGCGAGAGGTGTCAAGGTGACAATGCAAAAATCAAAAAACAAAAATCACAATTCCCGGGTGCAAAATTCAAAAATCAAAGACAAAACTACAGAAAATATTCAAATACAGGGCAAAAACCCCTGTACTGGAGTAAAAGTCATGGCAGAAACCCCTTTCAGACCAGGTTACGGCCCAAATTTCAGTAGATTGACAACTTGAAACTCAAAATTTGTCACCCCATTGTCGCATTGACACAAAAAGTACCAGGAAAGCCACAAAAGAGGAAAACAAAATTCAAAAATCAAAAAAACAAAAGTCGAAAATCAAAAAACAAATGTCGATAATCAAAAAACAACAATTAACAAACCATAAACGAAGACCCCAAAGATGAAAATTGTACAAACCACCTCTCTACCTCTCTACCTCTCACCCAATCACACAACCCATACACCACACACCATCACCGATCATCTTATATTGGCCAGTCATTCATCCACATTCATCCATCTTTTGTCATAGTCTCCACCCATCCACCTTGTTCAACAAAACCTACACTACACTGAACTTCTTTGATTGTCGTCACTCTTCTTCATCATTCTTTGATCGTCTTCACCCTTCTTCAATCTTCTTGGATCGGCTTGAATCCTCTGTAATCTTCTTTTATCAGCTTCAATCTTCTTTATCTTCTTCAATCGGCTTCCATCTTCTTCACCCGTCTTCAATCTTCTTGGATTGGCTTCAATCTTCTGTAATCTTCTTTTATCAGCTTCCATCTTCTTTATCTTCTTCAATCGGCTTCCATCTTCTTCACCCTTCTTTGATTGGCTTCACCCTACTTCAATCTTCTTGGATCGGCTTCAATCTTCTGTAATCTTCTTTTATAAGATTCAATCTTCTTTAGTATTCTTCAATCTTCTTCAATCGGCTTCCATCTTCTTTAGTATTCGTCAATCGGCTTCAATCTTCTGTAAGCTTCTTTGATACCTTCAATCTTCTTTAGTATTCTTCAATCAGCTTCAATCTCCTTGAGTATTCATCATCGGCTTCAATCTTCTTCTTTAGTATTCTTCAATTGGATTAAATCTGCTTCTTTTGTATTCTTCAATCGGCTTCAATCATCTTCAATCATCTTTGATATCCCTCGATCTCCTTCGATCTTCTTTAATATTCTTCAATTGGCTTCAATCTTCTTTTCAACATTTGTGTGAGTCAAATGAATCAATACACTTTCTTCAAGCTTGCTCAATCCCGTGTTTTATTTTCCCAATGGTTCAAAACTTTCCGGTCTATGCAGGAAGCGATGCTACCACTGAATGTGCTTATTTCTTTGAAGAAGTACTTGATGTTACACAATACCGCAAGTATACCAGCAATCACAACTTTGAACTCCGGGGTTCTGAAAGTCCTTTTGTCAATGATGTAATGCAAGCTCTCAGTCATTGGTCTCATAAACACTATAACGTAAGAAGAATGGTTGCGGATCTTCAGGGGGTGGGTTTGGTGTTGACAGACCCTTTGATTGTGGATCCAAGCAAGTAAGTAGATTGGTGCTTGTATGCAAAATGTTTGCCTGACTGTTTGTTTCACCCATAACCCAGTATGGCTTGGTGCGATGGAAACACTGGAAGGAAAGGCTTGGAGAATTTCTATACCCAGCGCAAATGCAATAGGATATGGAAGCACTTTGGGTTGCTCCGCCCAAAAATAGCACAATTAAGTATATGGGAGGAGATGGAGCTGTTGTATGGAGGTAAATCTGGGGAACAAACTCATATTCCAGCAAGAGATCAGCACATGGTGTAAAATGAGGAGTAAATTCTTTCATTTAAACTTGTATTCCAAAATTTGTTGCTCTTAAAAATTACAAAAAATTACAAAAATACTTTGCTCACAAAATTATCATCTTAAACACACGGGGCATCAGTCTCTTCTGCCAGTTTCTTGCTGGAATCATACACAAATAGAGATAAAGAAAAAGTCCTTTCATCATGAACGTCCACCACCCAAGGACGTTCATCTTGGCGGGGTTCATCCTTGTCTAGTTTGGCTGGATCCTCGCTGGTAGCTGAATTTTTGGCATAGGTTGCGGGTGTTAAAACATGGAACATATTAAGTTTCTGGAAAGATCCTCATGTGAAAAGGTGAAGATAAACAAACCAATGACTGTTCCGCTTTGATATTGTCCAGCACGCTCAGATGATCTGTGACCAAATGCTCTCATAGTACCTTGCGGCTTGTTGGGCGGTACCATCTTGACTGCATGATTTTCCTTGATTACACCCAGGGCTTCAGAGTGTTGCTGCATGATCTTGATAGCCCTTCGAAAGTCTTTCCAAAGTTTCACTTCTGCAGGGTCATTGCTGGCGGGGTCCTGCAGCAAGAATTGTCAGCCATGTGAATACGACATAAAGCTTGAGGGACTTGACCTCTTTGTTGAACCTAGCAACACATATAAGCTTATTTCCAGCCAGATTCACAAGTAGAACAGTTCCATAGGTAACTACTTGCTCTTTCCTGTTCCCAAATTGAGGAACTTGGAAAACATCACAGTCCTCTGGCAAGCCAAACCGGTCTTTGATTCCTGCTTTAATTCTTTGACTGACACATTCTCTTTGAACATCCCGGACTGGATCCTGTTTGGCATTGTGTTGTTGAGCCGTCTTCCTCTTTTGGCACTGCGCAAGCTTTTGCTTTCTGAGGTCTGATACTGGTTTTGGCATCTACGTAAAAAAAACATTGTTTTGATTAGTGGAATGCTCATCAAAAAATCAAGATTTCTTAATTTGTGTGGGGATGCAATGAAATAATGAATAAAGTGAATAAACAATGAGTGATTAAATATTTGATGGATTTAATGATTGAGTATGAATGACATGAATATATAAATTCATGAATAATTGTTTGAAGAAATGATTGATAAAGTAATTTCTTGAGGATTGAAATCAGGAAGCACCAAGATACATTTAGCAAAGGGTTAGGCTGGTAGTTGGGGGTCCCCTCGGTCACTTGCCCTGCCCTTCACAAGACATAAACATCTCTGCATGTATCTCAAGTACTTCCGTCTTCCATGAGTCAATGTGAATAACCTTGAGCTGTAAATCTTTTGATATAAGTGAATTTGCATTAATGAATAATTGTTTGAAGGAATGATTGATGAAGTAATTTCTTGAGGATTGAAATCAGGAAGCTCTGAGATACATTTAGCAAAGGGTTAGGCTGGTAGTTGGGGGTCCCCTCGGTCACTTGCCCTGCCCTTCACGAGACATAAACATCTCTGCATGTATCTCAAGTACTTCCGTCTTCAATAATTGTTCGTGAGTAAATCATGAGTGGTAAATGTTTTGAATTATATGAGTCTTCTTTTGCGATGAATTGAACAGATGTTTGAGAAATATTGATTGATTTATTAATCTACATTCAATTATTATTGGCTTCTTGTGGATTCTTCAAGGTTCTATTTCTTCTTGAGGATATAATATTTGTTCTTATATGTTCTGTCTTGATCTCGGTGAAGTCAAGAACAAATGGGAAGACAAAGGAAGAACATGGATTACCTTGGTTGATTCAATAAATTGAAGAAAGCGGACAGAACAGATTTCAAGAATAATAAGATCAGAAGAATCAAATAACAAATGACTGGTTAAATGCTTCCACTCGAATGGTGGCTGAGTTGTGGTCAGCCATTACACGATGTATACACATGTAGCCTTACACCTTACATTTGATATGTTTACATATCTCACATGTCAACATATGGTTCACACAGAGATTGTACCACGGAAAGGTTCATTACTCAAGAACCAATCATAGTTGACATGTAGTTACCGGGGCCTAGACTGTCTTAGGCCCCGGCCCGGCCTTCTCCAAGGTAAGGCCACCTGGCAATGAGGTGGCCTTACTGATCAATCGAATGGGCCACCCAATTTCTAGGTGGCCCCTCCATCGCACGATCACTGAGTGATCGTGCGATGGAGGAATCCAGGGCCAAGGCCGCAGCTTGGCCCTGGACCGATCCGCAATGCCATCGCACTATCACTGAGTGATAGTGCGATGGAATTGCCGATCGGTCCAGGGCCAGGCTGAGGCTTTAGCCATGGATTCCTCCATCGCACGATCCCTCAGTGATCGTGCGATGGAGGGGCCACCTAAATATTAGGTGGCCTTTCTTTTTGAGCAAGGGCGCCTCACTATGGGGCGCCTCCATTTCACGATCACTCAGTGATCGTGCAATGGAGGAATCCAGGGCCGAGGCCGCAGCTTGGCCCTGGACCGATCCGCAATGCCATCGCACTATCACTGAGTGATAGTGCAATGGAGGGGCCACCTAATTCCTAGGTGGCCTTACTTTTAAGGTAAGGCCACCTAGCTAGGTGGCCTGATCGGTCGAATGGGCCACCCATATTTTTTTTTCTTAATTTTTTTTTCAAAATTATAATTCCAGTAAAAAAAATTAAATTTATATATCTGATTCAAAAAAATTTTCTTTTCGGAATTAAATAAGATGAATTTTCTTTTTGGAATTAAATAAGATGAAACTTATAGTTTCATAGGGAAATGAATTTTTTTTTCACCGTTAAAATCAAAGTATCATAAATATGTACATTGAAACCCATTGGTACAACCACTGCGAGCATAGATGCCTTGGGTTGAGAAATGCGAGGCATCATCGGAGGCAAATCCTCGGACAGACCTTGTCCGAGGTTTTTGCCCAAGGTATTTCTTTGCCCTGAGAATTACCTCGGATCAAAACCTCGGGAAGCTTCTGTCCGAGGTTTTGCATCTGAGGATACCTTGGATTTTGTAATCCGAGGTAAATATGTTGGTGGTGAATGTGTTTGAAAGGAATATTTGGTTTAATTACTCATCCATTTCTATATATGTATTGATATACATATATAAAATATATATTGCAACATTTCAATTACAACATGTTTGAAAGGTTTGTCCAATATTTTTGGCTTTTGTTAACAAAAAAAAACTACATATTGAAACAATTGTCTGCCTATTGTTAAAGAAATAAATATATACAGTCTGACCTGCGCAAATGCATACCCGCGCAACTGCATAACCCGTGATAATGCATAGAAAAAACCTACATTTTGATACTTTTTACTGCCAAATTTGACAATGGAATTGCATAACCCGTCAAAATGCATAGCAAAAGCCTTCCACCCAAGTTATGCATTTGCGCGGGTTAGACTGTACTGGAAGAGTTGCATCAAAATATGATTGAAAGCATTGTTTGGTAGTATATTTTGGTAATGTACTCAATTTATGTATTCTTTTGTTAATGATGAGTAAGATGTGTTTGAAATTTTTTTGGTTGAGATACTCATCATCCCAACTGTTTTTTTTCCTTTTGTTAATGAAAAAAAAATTGAAACAGACTCAGTATAATCTGTTTAAAAGAGATGTTTGTTCCGATATTCAAATATCAATATTCTCATGAGGGTCATTTATAGACATGATATGTTCGGAATATCAATTAATTGTGCTGATGCAGGATAGGGGGACCAGACGCAATGGCCACTATGCCCCCTAACCCGTGATGGAACATGTGACATGGGATTTGCATCAATCTCAGGATCTTGTGCGTGGATCTGCAAGATCCATGAATGTTTTGTAAATTGTGAAAAGCTTGTGCGTGGATCTGTGAGATCCATGAATGTTTGATAAAATGTGTAAATCCGCACAGCAAATTTGAGCTCATATAAAGCGTGCTTTATGCACCCAAAGTATATTGTCCCTCATTTCAATCATCCATTTTTCATCCACTTCATCTTATTTTTATAATCATGTTTGTCACACCTCAACAAAATCTAAGCCAACCAGTATGTGCTGGGATGATATCTTTTACGGTGGCATCACCCACTTCCACTGCGGCCAAATTAGAACATCCCCATCAGTCACCTGTGTTCCTGAAAGTCTCTGCGGATACCCACAGCACACCAGAGATCAGTTTATATCTTACAACTCGAATTTCTTTGGGGTATGTCCCTCCAGGTGTTGATAGTTGTTTCTTGAAGCTGCTTGGAAGCACACCTTGTATATATAAAGCTCTACCTGCTGGCGGATGGAAACCGGGTTCAACTTTTGACCCCAGTGACCCAGTTCTCATCAGCTCTACTGTCAACACCACTATTATAGAATTTGATGGGCATGATGCGTCACAATTGCAAGTCCATGCACTTATATTTATCCCAAGTAGGTACCAAGGAAGCCTTGTCAAGACAGTCAGGAACTTCAAGATCAAATCCAGTGTCCTACTCATTACAATCCTCAACAACATCAACTTATTCCTCTGGTGGATCTAGAAGCACAGACAAATCCCAACTGGAGCTCAGCATTTCCTGATCACATGTTGACCAGTGACGCGGTCTCCAGACTTGCGTCCATTTCATGCGGCTCAGATCTTCAGCTTGTCAATCCATTGGAGATAGTTACTTCTCAGCTACACCCCCATCAGCAGCAGGGCCCGGCCTTTTTGTTGGACAGAGAAAATCCTGAATCAACAACTTATCACTCCCTTTGGTTTAATAAATCAATGCCACCATTCAACCGGTGGAGTCACCGTCTCTGTGGGGAAGAATTTATTGTCACTGAGGGACAAACCGGACCAGTCAGTGTTGCTTCTCAACTCGAGCTAAAGTTGACCGGCTGATGATGATGTTGTGCTTGTTTTTGAGGGCAATGAGAGCTCGCTTTTGGCTCAGAGATTGTTTGTAATTATCTAATACTGCTTCCTTTACAACTGCCACATCATAATTTCCTTGTTGTTTCAAGTCCCATTCTTTGATTCGTCTTCTAACAGTTCTTACACAGACTCGGATGTTGTGCCGTTGCCAATCAGTGTTGCATACTGTTTGTGCTGGCCAGTTGTTAGCCACAGCTTCTTCAACAAGGGGTCGCAAGATTTCGTCAGATATTTTTGCTGGCATGTTGGTGTGTAGTTGGTGATGGAGACAGAAGGTGATTTGATGAGGATTGCAGAAGATTGAGGACGGTCAAAGAAGATTCAGGATAATCAAAGAAGATCGAGGATGGTCAAAGAAGATCAAGGACGGTTGACAAGGAGTGGAGGAAGATCGAGGACAGTTGACAAAGAAATAAGAAGATTGAGGACGGTTGATGAAGAAAGAAGAAGTTCAAGGATGGTCGACGAAGAAAGAAGAAGATCGAGGACAGTTGACAAATATTGAGGAAGATCAAGGACGGTTGACAAAGATTAAGGAAGATCGAGGACAGTTGACAAAGAAATAAGAAGATCGAGGACGGTTGACAAAGATTGAGGAAGATCGAGGACAATCGAAGAGGATTGATGATGATGAAAGAGGTTTTGGAGGAGAGCGAGACAGGAAGCAGGTACTTTGAAGCTCTTGAGACTGATGGTAGAATGTCTCCGATCGGAGGTGTTGATACCTGTGAGACCGAGCTTGTAGCTAGTTGGCCAACATGTGGTTTTTGGCTGCAGTAGAATCTAACATTGGTGTTTGAATTGTACAGTTTGAGAAATGTATCTTTTGGTTTTTGGTTTTTGGTTTTTTGATTTTTTGATTTTTGGTGTTGCTGGTACTTTTTGTTGAAAGGTGACAATGCAATGAAAACGGTGTCGACCACTGGAAATTTGGGCAAAAAGGGGTTTCTACCATGACTTTTACCCCAGTACAGGGGTTTTATCCCTGTATTTCAGTATTTTCTGTAGTTTTGTCTTTGATTTTTGAATTTTGCACCCGGGGATTGTGATTTTTGATTTTTGAAATTTTGCATTGTCACTTTGGAACGTCTCGCATTCCGTAGGTTTTATTAGGTCGGGTTGAGATGTTTGTGTACCCCTATTGCATCAATAATAACGTAGTGTATTTGATTGATCAAAAGTGACAGTGAGAAATCGCAGTGAGGCAGATGAGTGCAGATTCGAATCCCCTTGAAAAAACCGGGTCTGTACACAAGCTTTATCAAAAGCTGATGTGTGCAGATGAGCCCAGATGACTTTCTCCCTTGTTTGTACAATTCAATATTAAATATCATGAGTGTCTTGGGTTATCAGATGAGTGCAGATGAGCTTGCCCCTCATTGTAATGTGCGGTATGTATGAATTTCAAGTAAAAAAAATTAAGTACATTTGAATCGATTGTGTAGTTGGGGAGGGCAGATGAATCTGAGTGCTTTTGTCAGATTGATCTACACTTTGGTGATAGCGGTGACTGTAGCAGATGAGTCTGACTACATACAACATGCAGATTTCGAGTGAGAATTTTGAATCTCATCTGAGTCAATGATGTAGTTGAGGACAGATGAATCTGCGTACTTTTGTCAGATTGATCTGTTGAACTTATACCTATGTGGATAGCTACAGCCCACATAACAAATCTGACATCAGATTTGGTCAGATTTGGTCAGATGAGGTTGACTCTGGCTGATCTGGTGACCCTTGTACTGCTACAGTGCTACATGAATATCAAGGTGTTGAAAGTTGGAGATGGTCTCTGAAACCTTTTTTTGGGTGTTCAGGACATGCCTGATCACTTGTGGAATGAAGAGTAATCATAAGAAAACTTGGAAAGAATTGACTTGTTATTTCGAAAATTGTCCTCAGATGACTCTGACAAATCTGTCTTCATCTGCAGGCGGTTTTTCGGCTATAAGCCGCTGATAATGTAGTATGTTATCTACGGCTTTGACCCGAACTATAGGGTAACGGAGCGGAAGGTATTTGCCCGCTCCGATACCGCTATATATCGCCGCTATAAGGGATAAAACCTTAAATTGGAGTACCCTCAGACCCGGCCGGTATTGGAGCGGTCACTCCAATATCTGATTTCTGGCATCCGGATGGCGGAGCGGAGCCACCGCTATATGTTGTGGTGAATATAGCGGTGTAAAAACTGCTCCAATACCGCTCCGATACCGCTAAATGTTGCAGAGCGGTTCCGGTATTGATCACTTTGACATTTTCACCTTGGCTGCAACATTCCAATCATCTGACTCAATCAGATCATCTGAGCTGGAAATTTATTTACAAGGCACTGTGCCAATCACTCCTGGGCAATCAGAACTCACTTGGTAGAAGGTCTTTTTCTTTATCATCTCTCTTGATTATTTTAAGTTGATTCACCATTTGATTCATTAGGACAATGAAGAACGGTTCCCTGTTCTCGGAACCATTGCCCAGGATTATCTTTCAGTTTCTGGTACCTCCTGTTGTGTGGAGCAAACATTTTCTTCTGCAGCCGACATTGCTGTACCTGCACGCGGTGGTTTAAAACCCAAGACGATTTCACGTGCCGTAGGATGCAGACAATGGCTGCAATCCTACATTCCCATTGTTGGCAGATTTTCCAATGCTGTTGCTTATGTTACCTCCTTTTCAGCCAACATGATGAAAAAAAAGAAAGACTAAGAGATTGAGTCTCAAGTATCACTCTGTTTACACTTCTCCATTGGTCGTTCTTGATTAGGTTTTTTGCTTTACTATTTCTATTTCTCCTTTGTGACTTTTTTATACTTGACTTGTCTCTCTTATTATTGTTTTGTTGGTTCTTGTCTTTTTGATTATGTTTATGTGTGCGTATTGTCTTAACCTGTTTCTCACTTTTTTTCTTGTTCTGGAAAAACACATGCTTGCCTATTTTTGTTTCCTGCTGCTGTATTGCTCTTTGTGTGTGTATTCTTTCAAACGTACATATTAATAAAAAAATTAAAAATTTGTGAATAGTCCATCCTGCCCGCTCCAAGAGCAAAAGTTTTCCTGCAGCGGGGCGCAAGCGGGTCTCAACCCTGCCACACTCCTTTGGTCATGTAGCAAGTCACTTTGGAAAGCGGGGCAAGAGCATGTGGGACATGTAGTGGCTGTTCATACTGTTACAAAAAAATGGAATTAGTGGATCACAGTGGTGCGGTTCAGGTATTGATACTAATTGGTTTGCCATTGAGGTGATATAGAAAGGTTTTCATCTTAAATAATCTCTTGTTTAGTTATTGGTAAATCAGAAGAAAAACTCCATTGAGATAATGGTTTTTGAATTGTTTCTTGATCTGATAATTTGTCACAAGTTTGTAAATTGAGATCTGAAGAAGTATGATGGATGAATTCGGTTGAAGTTGAGATCAAAGAGGATGGAGATGATTCCTGTAATTTGGCATGATGAAGTGTTTGATGATTAAAGTTTAGGTTAAAAGAAGACAATGTTGGACTATGTTGAGCAAGTTGGTTATGCTGCAGCGTTTGAGTGAGATTTTTTTCATTTGCAGGTTCATTCAGACACTTCAACTCAGATAGATAAAGAGTATGTGGAGGCACGAGTGTTTGTTTGTCTTTTGGTGACAAGCGGTTCAGACTTCAAGATCTGTTTGATCTAGAGGACGAGAAAACAAGAGAGTTTTTGATGAAATGTCAAGACTATGAAATAGTGAAACTTCTTAAATGGATATGAAGGAAATTATAAGGATACATAGGATACAAAAGAGAGAATGTATGTATTCTTGAGCATTGAATGGAGACGCCAATAGTGACAAACTTTTGATACATTGTAGATTTTCTGGGATTGTTGCTTAGTGCTAGCAGTTCTTGACAATATTGGGGTCCCTACACCTGCGCAATTGGAGCTTGGTTGTGGGACCACGTTTAGATCCAGGGGTGGCGAGTGAGCTGGAGACACGGCTTGCAATTGAGCTCAAAGAGCCGCGTCCAGCACCCATGTCTGTTCAACTCAAAGGTAACACAGCCTTGATCACCAATGGTAAGCGGATTGAAAAAGGTTTTGTTGAAAAGCCAGTCAGCGGCAAAGATCATAACATGTTGGTAACCAAATGGGTGGTAGGCGGTATTTTGATGTCTATAATTTGCATTTATAGAACAGGAATTCTGATCATTGACAAGTGTACTTATTCCTAGATCTAGACAAAAATGTCATTATAGAATTGGGAAGTAAGACACGTTACTACATGCAGCAGGGAGATCGGTTTTTTTACGTACTTCAAGCATGTATTTCAGCTTACATAACAAAGAAAAAACACAAGCCAATAGATTCATGCAAAAAACAATAACAAAATTGGGTGTAGACAAAAAAACACGAGCCAATAGCACAGATATATGCCAAAAAACAATAACAAAACTTGGTGTAGACAAAAAGAGACAACAAAAATAAAATCATACAAAAATCATTCAGGTCTTTTTCAAGTGACTGGTGAGAAATTTAGGACATCCCACATCCATAGTTTTGATTGTTATTTTTTGGTGTTCTTTGTCATTATTTTTTCTCTTTTTACTTTTCTTGTCTGTGAACACTGCTTGAACTTTTTTTTGTGTGATATCCACAATTTTTTTACAAGCCTCAGCATACCGCTGACAGATCTGAACTGAGGTTCCAAGTCTTGTGAAGCGGTCATTGGGGTCTTGACTTTCAAGAATACAGTGGCCGTCAATATATTCCCTTCCATAAGATTTCAACAAGACCGTTGTAGAACTTATAACCCAACAAGGGTTATACAGAGCTGGAAGAGGATAATCTACTAATATAATGACTAGCAGAAGTTGTCTAAGGACTGCTCTTCTAAAACAACACAATCAGAAAGAGCTCTGTTGTATTGAGTACTGATAAGGCACCAGAGAAATATATCTTCACACGTATTTTAACTTCAAAAACACACTTTGTATTACTATCAACACTGCTATAGTGTTATTCCCAATTGATAACTAAAGAAAATAAGCAATATCTGATTGATATTATTCCCAATAAGTCTTTATGACTATAATACTAAAGTAAATTTCTCTTTATAGCTTTAATAAAGGGCGTATTTAAGTGACCAGGTACTATTAAAATAAGTTTATGATGATAAACAAAATAATAATGGCGTAAATGATAAAGAAAAAAGGGGAACAACAGTCCCAAAACCCTCTCAAAGTATATATAACAACGTACTAGAACTTTTACAATGGTCAACAACCTCAAAACCAATCAAATCCGCCCAAAATTCCCTAAAAACCCTATGATGACGCAATGTAATGATTTTGTTACTAATAAATGATGTAATTTTCACAGCTAAAAGTGATCAATGACGCAATAATATGATGTACAGCACTTCTTATGATGAATACAGGTGATTTTTTCCTTGTAAACTAGCTGAAAACCAATTTTTGAGATTACGAATTTTTTCAGTTGTGATCCAATTTTTGATTACTAAAGTGCATCTTGTAGCCCACGTGTTACTGATCATTTCTGACACCTACATGACCTACTTCTGATGAGTGATGAGTAAGATATTGAGTTGTGAAGTTAAGGTTTTGAGCATTACATGTTGACTTGTGACTGTAAATTCGAGATTCACACCAATTCTTTATTTGCCTTCTAACCTTTTACACACACCTCCGTTACTAATGATTTAAAGTTTGTACATTATGTAATCCACTCTTCTGCGTTGAATGAGCCATCTACCAACCTATTCTGACGTCATTTGACATATGTAATTAGCTGAAAACCTCCATTTTCCACGAATTTCACCCATTTTCTCCACTTTTCACAGCTGCTACTCTCTTTTTCTTGCTCATGTAACATGACATCATCATCTATAACCTTAAAAATCCCGGAAAATCCTCTTGGAAACCTTAAATTCCATCACTACCACTATTACACAACCAAACTACACGTGTACCTCTTGTTTACCAACTTCGAAAAAGTACCTTTTTCCTAATAACTTTTGTTTCTACTTATCAACCTTGAAGATTAAAATTGTCATAGTATAATATAATGTTGTTCTTTCATATTCTAACCTCATAATACCCATAACTTTATTTTTACTAACCTAAAAACCATTTTCCAACCTATGTACCTATATTTTCGAATTTTTCTTATGTTTTTCTTTTCTTTCTTTTTGTAATAAGTCTGTAAGTAAACTATAATGATCTTAATGTATAATGTGAAATAAAATGATGTCATGTTGACCTAATAACCAATACATAAGCCTACAAGAGCTTCAATTGATCAAAAACCTCCATTTCGAATTTTCTTTCCTGCTGAATCCTGCCAATAAACTGGTAAACTGGTAATTGTGAATTTTTTAATTGATCCCATAAATTGATCACCACACCGTCACAAGAAGCAAAATCAAAGAGAATGTTGAAGTCCAGCAAGAAGAATTCACCATTAGCCACGTTGAATCCACTGGATTAAGTTCCCATCTTCATAATTCTTTGTTGGCTGGAAAAAATAATCCCTGAGACCATGAATTTTGAACATCATGATCTGTATGAGCTACGCCACAAAACTGATCCAAGGTAAAAGTCAGATTGCCACCGTAGCCGTCTGGATTGATCCCATCTTCATGATCAAGTGTTCTAAATGACAGTGTGTTTAATTCATGCATCAGATCTTGTTGAGTTATAAGGATTGGTTCAGCAAGATCTTTGAATCTACGGATGTAAAGATCTTCAAGGACTTTTCAATAAGGAAGACAAGCCGTCCATTTGTCAAAAAGAATTGGTTTTTTTTGAACAAACCAAGGGGGCCTGTAAGCGCCTGGTACAGCAGATAGAAAAAGATCAGGTTGAACTCTATAAAGAAAAAGTAGAAAAATAACTCACCAGCTGTTTCATCATCTTGTCTGCACTTTTGCATTCCAACACCTCCCATCCAACCATCCCTCTGTTGCTCATTCTTGGTGATTTTGTTGGTGAATTCCTTCTCACCTATAAGATACCCACAAGCAACATCTAATTCTTCTTGTTCTTGAATTGACATTTTGTGAAAAGGGATACATTTGATGATGGCAATTGTGCGACATCCTTTTCATTTATAATGTATGTTCCCCCTTCTTCATTTGCTACAATCCATGTGGCATTCTCACTAGCCTCCATGGTTTGCCACATCGTTGGTTTGTCAGGCAAAATTTTCTTATACTTGACGTCAAAAAAGATCAGTTGTTGATTGGGGTTGGTCAATGCTTGAGCAACCACTACTTGTTGATGATGGCGATCATTATTTGATGAGGATTTTCCCTAAAAAAAGTGATGTTGACAAGTTGAATAATCCATTATGAAGCAAGAAAAACACATATTGTTGGCTTTCTTTCCCTTCCCTAAAACATTGAGAGTGAGAAAGAAAAAAAAATTAGTAAGAAATCAAGAAAGATAAAAAAAGATAAAGAAAGACAATTAAGCAAAACTTACTTCTGCCTTTGCAAGCTGCTTGCGCTGTTGTGCAAGTTGCTTGTGATATCAAGCCTTGGTTTGCTCAATATTGGTACAATTTTGAGACACGTTTGATAAATGACGGAGTGAATTCATATTGTGACAATTGTGAAATAAATGTTGTAGTGAGAAAGTTGGTCAAGTAAGATAAATTTAAGCGGTCTTTGTTGGTATATTCCTGACATGGACAACACACTGACTTTATCTCTTGATTTGATTGATTAACGTAGTTGTGCTTGAAGAAAGATCTGTCTTGAACCTATTGAAAGCACTTGAAGAATTAGAAACAGTTGAGGGAAGGACATTGTTAATATTGTCGAGTTCACTTACAAGCTATGGTGAACTGGAAAATCAAACCTTGATGATGAAGTGAAAGGATGAAGTGAAAGGATTGAAAATTGAACCTTGATGATGATGTGAAAGGATGAAGTGAAAGAATCGTGCAGATCAGGGGGGAATATCTGGGGGCAGGTCAATTCTTTGAGTGTTTATGTACGGATCAGTTGGCAGACGTGATCCTTGAGCACAGATAGCATGAGTAAAAAGCAACACAAATAATTGACATTGTGTCAAGACGTCAACAGTAGCAAGCTCATAACATCCCATTCAAGGAATTTCATTGCTTGGAATGTGATCATATGTCAGTCTTATAGAGTCTTAAACATCATGATTGTCCGATTTCAAGTTGTCCACAAAGCAACTCTCGCATCAGGCCGTGTTCTAGACTCAAAACGGATGCCAGAGAATTATCTTTGCTTTTATCATTGAGGTGATCTCCCACCGGTCAAGATTGCATCAATAGAAGTCTTGAGTGACACAAGGTGACCTTCTGTGATCTTGCTACATATTCATCCGCTGATGTACCAGATTGAATTCGTTTGATAGACCAAGAGAAACATGTGCACATACGTAGAAGGAGCGAGGATTCAACTTTGAATGATTCCAAGCACCACCAACAATTTCTCATGTCAGGGTCGGTGATCTTACCATTGCAGCTCATCATGAATTGCCTTTTGAGCAATCACATTCATTACCCAAGACTGATCACATTGATTCCCCATGTCTTTGAGGCGTGAATCATGCATCGGTGGGCTTGCTAACCCAATGGCTAAGCACACGATGTGATAGAGGCATCTTTCTGGAGGATATCATCATCCAGATTCTGGCCCCCACAAGCAACTCCAAATATTCTTATTGACTTCCTTATCATTTGTTTGCTGCTCTGTAACTCAACCCTAACTGCATAATGGGACTTACTGAAACAAGGGACTCAATTGAATCACAGTACAGTATAGATGAATTTTTCCTCAGCAGTACCCCTTCCCCTCAAAAATGCAGCAGGTACCAAATTCAGTCTTGAGCTTTAAACTTCATTTTGGCAACTGAACAGTATCAACTGCTGGAATGACAAGATTTGGGGTGTAAGGTTCCAGAGGTAGAGTTTGTATGGAGACTCCTTGAATTGCTTGAATTTAAAGACAATTGTCACTATTCATGTCATGAGGAATTTATCTGGCCATGATGTCTTATCTCGTTATTCTGAGTCTTTTTGTGGTATAATCCAATTCAAAGAGAAACACCTTAGTCCATCCATTTTCTAGTATTCAAAATATTAGAAAATTTTGTGTTTGCAAAATCAAGCTGACCATAATTGAGAGATGATGTTGACACGGAAGAAGGTGAGTTTTTCCCAGCCCACATGCAAGCAGAATCATCCAAGATACACTACACCAAATCAATAATATACCATGGAGTTTAGAAAAGTCAAGATGTAGAAAATTCACAGCAATACGTGAGAGGTTTGAAAAATTTGCAACAATATAGTTGAATCAACCTGTGATGTCCCATCATTTTGAATTTTTTTTCATATTTTCTTGAGTTTTGAAGATGTTCCAAAGAAAAATGATTCTGAGGTGTATTTGGTCAGAAACTGAAATTTTGTCCAAAACTATCCAGGCTTGGGCAGAAACTTTTGAACAATCACAAATACAACAATTTTATTCCAATCAATTTGGCATTTGTAAAACATGAAAGCCACATACATTACTGGATCTACAGTTTTCATTTGGATGCTAAAAACCTTGCTGAAATTCTTTTGGCACATCAAACCATTGGTCATTTGGGGTCTCTCAAGACGTACAATTAATTACAAGTGGAGTTCTTCTGGCCAGGGATATAGGAGGATGTGAGGATGTAAAGAGGTGGGTAGGCTGCTGTGATGATTGCCAGAGACACAAGGCGCAGACTACTTTGTCACTGGGACACACTCAGAGTATGGAGTTCCCTTGGCAACCAATGAGCAGCATTGCACAAGACTCTGTAGGCATGTTTCCTAAGGTTTCAGGATCTAACATGTTGTTATCTTGTACTTGTTGCCTTACCGGATTTGTTAGATTAATTCCAGCAAATTAAAAGGACTCAGCAGAGAAGTCAGCTTGACATCTGTATGGATCTTGGCTCTCTATCTTTGGAGAACCGGATGAGGTGATTGGTGATTGTGATAGATGGGGGTGTTGTGGTTTTGGAAGGAGTTGCACTGTTTGTTAGGATTAAGAGAAATTTGACCATGGCATATCATCCTCAAGTGGATGGTTGTGCAAAGCGTGCTAGCAAGACTTTAGGCCAAACTTTGCAATTTTCCACAAAAGTTTGGCAAGGCAAATGGTTAGAAGCGCTTCCTTGGGTAGAATTTGTGATCAACTTGGCAATGGGAGTATCCCCTAGGTATCTTGTCTTGGGTCATCAACCTTGGCTTTTCCCTGTTCCATTGTCAAGGGATACTGTTAGCCAAGATGTCAAAAAGTGGGTGGTGTTGAGACAAGCGGATTGGGAATGCTGTCAAGACAGGCTCTGGATGTATTGTGTGGATAAAGTGGTGCAGTACAAGAAGAGGTGAGGGATTTAGTTCTGGACTCAGAGGACAGTACTCATTGGTCATTGCAGGTAGGAGGCAAGGTGGCTAAACCACGTGCTCAATACAACAGTCCATACAAGGTTCTCAACATCATCAACAGTGGAAGAGACGTATGCCTTCAACTTTCCGCCAATGACAAATTTCATGATATTTTTCATGTTTCAAAACTCAAGAAATATTGGACGGATGAGAAAGCAGAATCTTGCTGATTGGGTGAGGGATTACTCTGTGCAAGTAAGTTTTCTCCTTTACCTGTGCACCGCCCTGGAGTTTCTACCCTTCCTTTTGTTGCACAACAACACCTAGTCCATGCCTGTGAGCACATATTCTTAAACATTTCTCTTTTGAGGACACAGCACAGGGCAACATTCAATTTGACAACAATTATCTGGAGTGTTTTGCGCCGGTCTGATTTATCTTAGTGTTTGATTGTAATTCTCTTAAAATGATGTGTCTTTTCTTTTTCTTTTTCTTTTTCTTGGTTTGCTTTTTAATTCTTTTCTATTTTATATTGGGTTATTGCGCGTGCGATGGTGGATTTTTTCTTTTTCTTTTTCTTTTTGTTTTTTTGGTTTCTTTAGTTTTGGGAAGTCTTTGTGGTTGCTTTGATTTTAGTTGGGGGGGTGTAAAGGAGGAGTATGGGTTCTGAATATAGTTACATTTAGGGTACAGAGTCACAGTAGTGTTATGTAGAAGTTCTTAATTTAGTAGTTCTATCCTCTCTCCCTATTAATTTCTTCTCTTGAGGATCTCTCTTCCTCCTCTTTCCTAGTTGTTGTTTCTTTATTGGTTTTTCTTGAGGACAGGCTTTTCAGAAATCACACTTGGGTGTTTGTTCAGTTTGGCCATGGCCATTGCAAACCTCTGACTCAGTGATGGTTGTGAGACACCAACCTTGCAAACACAACCAATGTGTCAGCTGTGTGAGATGGTGGACATATAACAAGCCACTATGCTCACCATGTGTTCTCATCTTTGAATGAGCGCCATCCAACAGAGTGGGCGGTGAGCATACATAGTGTCTTGTTTTGTAGATATGAAGGATGTTTACCTGCAAAAGGTGGGCCATGTCATTGTTACAACCTGTGATGGCTTCAAGTTCCACTTGTCCTTTATAACTCACTGCATCCCTCCCAACCACCATACTCCCTTCAACTTCCAGACATACCCAATTCCAACTCCACCACTTTCACTCTCTGGCTAATTCTCAAATAAGGCAAGTCTCTTCCTGTTGCATCATTTCTTTTGTCATTCGCACTGTTCTGAGCTCTCCTTTGGTTAGATATATTGATATACTTGCTATATTTCTTTCACATCAGCTCACGTGGTTTGATATCTTGGAAGTGTCTTATTTAAGGCTGAGCTCTGAGCCCCGCATGTTGGGGATTGGGGTACCCTGCTGGTCATTTTCTCTCTTGATGACAGACCAGCCTCCAACCCCGGACCCCCTGCCGGTGTTTTTGTACAACAGACGCAGAACAGGTCCCGGACCAAATACCTCAACGGAGATCACTGGTTAGCCGGGGTTTCATTGGGTTCAGTGGAATACCCCGGGGAAACCCGTGGTGTACATTTTTTTTGCCTAGATGAGCTCTCTTGAATTCCGATCATCAAGTTTGATTGATATCTCCCACCTAAATCTTGTATCCAGGATCATTCAATGAGTGATCTGAGAGTCAAGACTCTTGAAGTGTCCTTGTGTAACCTCTTTAGGATGAACCAGTGGCAGTGAGTCTGAGACAAGGCTACTCAGATATTTGATTGTGATTATTTGAAGGACTTCTTTTGTGCTTTCTCCTTTGTTTTCCTTTTACTCACTTAAATCTTTTAAATACTAATTCCACCTTTTACAAACCCTTTATATCCTCTGATATTCATGCTCTGTTCCTACCCCTGAACAAGACTGAACCCCTGCGGGCCCCCAAGGAGAACCAGTTTTTTTTGCCTGCTAGAACGACCCCCCGGACCGACCATCCCCTGGGGGGTCAGGATCATCTGAAGGCCAGAACAAGCACCAAAACCATTGGGTGAGACCACAGAGATCTCTGATCCCCCTGGATTTGGGGAACAGCCTTAGTCTTATTTGCTCATCATCACCTCTCCTATGACATCTTCCACTGAAATTGAATCTATCAACTCTGAATCATCTTCATTTTTGACTGTGATTAATTCAGGGTCATTCTGTACCAATATTGATTGATCAAATGAATCCAAAGACTTAAAATCACATCTTCACATCAGTCATATATTTACAATGTGATCCAATTTTAATTTCAACTTTAACTTTTGATATTTCTCTGCCAAAAATCTTCTCAAGCTCAGGTCACAAATTCAGCAGGTCTACTTTGAGGTTGTTTATAACTTTCAGAGACGTCTCGGAGATTTTGAACAAAAAGCGCCTCTCAAAGTTCTCAGTGATCTATCAATTTTGTCATATCATAGCCATTTCATTTCCTTGATTGTTTCCATTCTTGACCAAGTCATTTTTTACTTTTGTCATTTTTTTTTGATCTATTCTTCCTATCTGATTGTGGCATTTTGAGAAATCTAACAAAGCACATCAGTACTATAGTAAGCTTTACCAAGTGAGTACAATCAAGAATTTGACCCTAATGCCAGTGGGCTGTATTGTAGGGTGAGAAAAAAAACTGGGATGAGCCAAAGCTTGCCAATTGGCAATGTGCTCCTCATCCCTTGCTCACTTCAAGCCAAGGCAAGGTTTTTTGCATTGGCTTTGGGCAAGCCAGTTTACATTTATAGGGATCAGAATGAGGGTTGTCATTGAGTGAGCTAGCTCATATAGGCTGCCTTACTAAATGAAAAGGTAAGCAATATACATTGCTCACATGGATCCACACTGATCCCATGCACAGCCGCTCTGACATAACTGTCACCCTTTGTTATGAGGTTCCCAGTAGATACACATATCCGTCACATTGGACTTGCCCTGTGGTGAAAGTATACCCATTTTTTTTAGATTTGATGATACACGTTCTTGATACTTTTCAAGGGTACAATAGCGGTACACAAACAGGAAAACCTGACCTGCAAACCCATTGGACAAAACCCAGAAAAACAATTGGGTTGTCATGGGTTTTTTCCATGATTTTAAGGTCAGGTTTTCATGTTTGTGTACCGCTAAGGCCCTGTTTGGTTGCGATTGATTTTGGCATACTACAGTAAAAGTGTACCACAGGAAATGAGCAAATAATGCAGGAAAATTTCCAACTCACAATTTAATTGCAGTACAAAAATAAACGGTGGTTTTTAGGAATCATTGTTTGGCAACTCACAACCAAAGCCAAAGTACAGCACTTGTGACGACTATTTTTCTATTCAACTCTAAAGATTTAAAATTCTCATTATTGATTCTTCATCAATCAGGTTTGTCAAAATCTTGTCTAGTCCCTCAATTTATCTATCTGAACCTTCTTCAAAACAGGTCATCAGATCAAAAGTTTCATGTATATAATTACATTTTATTTCTACTTCATCATTGTTGAATCGATCTCGATCCACAATGTTTTCATCTGTCTCATCAATCTTGTTATCCTCATCATTCTCATTATTCTCATTATTTGCATTATTCAAGTTTCACTCCCATCACTTGTTGGCTTAAAAAGAGTGAAGATATTAACAGATGATGATTTTGATAACTTGAGATTAACAAACGATGATTTTGAAGACACGATGATAATGTTGAAGTGATGATAACAAAAAGTGATGATTTTGATGATTGACCAGGTGGAGTGATTGATGAAGTAACAAGATCAATGAGGTGATGATGTTGATAAGATGATTTCCTGGATTGTAATCCCAAGTATGGGAAGAGGTTGAAATTGGACAAGTCCCCTTCTCACGTAGGGAAATAATCGGAGGTCATCAGAAATAATCGGCAAAAAGGAGCTTGTACTTTTACCTTGAGATTGTGAGATTATCGACCAAATAATGTGGTACGATAATCTCTAACTTTGGGCAACCAAACGCCCAAATTTAATTGGCAATTATTTTACTGCGATGCTCCGAATACCACAGTAAAATAATCACAACCAAACGAGGCCTAATGTGTCACTGCCCAGTTTGAACCTTTTTTTCCCTACTTGCATACTTCACACCTGAAGCCAATGGTCAATAAATTTGCCTATGAGACTCATCATGAGCTCTAGCGTTAGATAATGCTTGATATGGTGAAATTTTTACACAGGGTGCTCTGGTAGCTCACGTGTCAAATTTAAATCAAGACTCCTTTCCTCCGATGAGTGGTAAGTGAAAAATGTGGATGTACTCGCTGGTGGAGAAGAGTATTGTCCCTGTGTTTCAGCATCATATCAGCTTGGATATCCTTGTGCAGTCTATAGACGAGGATCAATCGTTTGCTCAGGTCGAAGTTACATTTCGACAAACAAAATCAACATGTGACAAAGAGATATGAATTTACAAGAAGAAGAAAGCACGGGCTGGGCCTCCTGGCAGTCAAACGTCCATGAAGTGTGAAGTCAACGAGCTTATGAATCGCAGATGATAATTCGCAGGAACATGAAGATCACAAGCTCAGGTGTGTACACGGCAGAATAGCAACATTATGGCTATAGTTGTTAGTGTTCTTTTAGTAGTAATACAATCCGTATGCGCAATATTCAATATTGAGGGCATGATGAATGAGTTCAGATGCAAGGAAGTCAAGATCAGCTTGTTGGAAGGGTGATGTTGATGCTTAAGGAACGTGTTCTTGATCGAAGGATTATGTTGATGGACAAGTAGGGATTCCCTCGACTGCATTCGGAGACAGGCCGGATTTCAATGTGTCGGGTGTCGTCGCAGCGGTCGATGGGTTTGTAGATGGGTCACTTGAATTGTTTCGGGACATCATCTCAGATGAAGGCGACGGAGATTCGCATGGAGGAGTTGGGGCTATTGAGTTAGCAAGTGAATGGGTAGGCCGATGTGACCAAACTGAGCACAGAAAGCGAGAGCTTCGATCAGCACATTGCAAAACTTCCTCGTAGATGAGAAAAATTACCTGAAGAATCAATTTCAATGGTGCAAGCAGACTGTGGAATGATGCGCGACTGTGCGAGGCTTGTAAGCTCCTCGCAGCCAATCTCGCTCTCGGAACGGTGTTCTTTGATGAAATGCCACTCCACCCCAGGACGACGCTGAAGGAGATGCATAGATAGACTTGTGCAGAGGTGGAAAATGACCGCGCAGTGGGGTACAGGGTTTTGCGGAATGTGTCGAGTATCCATCATTTCGAGGTCAGATATCGTTGTTCGTTCAATAGATTGTCGTAGACTTGTCTCCGAAATTTCAAGTAAAAAGGAGAAATTCCCCAAGAATGATTGAGAAGGCAGGCGTGCAGGTAATTTTGACCGGTGAAAAGATTTGATTGACCGTGTTTCAAAAATATTTTTGCCCGAACTCTGCAAACGGTTGCCCTTTGAGGGTGTTGAGGTCTTGGATTCAACTTGGGGACCAAGTCTTTGGGGATAGATGGAATGAATGGTGAATATCAAATGAGTGGCATGAATTTAGTGGATGTCTCGCAACGGTTAGATATTTAGATCAGTAACGTTTGAAAAATTTATTTACCCTAATGTTTTAGGGGATCCTTTTTGGGGTGTGGTTGCGGAGGACGATGCGACTGGGCGACTGAGATAAGACGAAAGCACACTGTAATGTAAGTCTTGTGTTCGAATACAGTTCAAGTCCGAAATACATTTGAACCTCAACGACCCAATCAAAGCTAATCGGAGACGCCAAGTAGATTGTGGAATGAGCCTAAAAGGGACCTACCGACGACGATCTACAATTTGAATCACTCAATCTTGAATCAGCGAAATCTTGGGACCGAATCCTTGGATGGTTCACTCGAAAAGATGAGGTGTGGTTCGTGGAACGAAGTGCTGAGATGTGCTGGACGTAATGAATGGTCAGACCTAATTGTGACAAAAGTTGGATAAAGCGCGGCGGAAAGATCGGTTCTGAGGGACCCTATTTAGCGGCAAGTGTGAAGATGCTGTCTGTAAATAGATACGCACGCGACCTTGAAGGTGGATGTGAAAGTGTGGAAGCTGAGCAATCACCAGGATGAAAGTCAATTGCACCCGTTTCTCTTGTATTTCGATCGAATTAGTTAGCGATGGTGTTGTGTAGCTGATCACAGTGCGGGCTAAATCGGAGCCAGCTCAGTAGCTGTGGGAAAGAAAGAGGAAGATGAGACACGCGATAAGGTACTCTCGCTTATTGATCAAAAGCGCTAATAAGAGACCAGCAGAGGTATCATTAAAGTGAATGTGTGGCTTGAAGATAATAATCAGTGATGAAAGATGGAATGGAGAATACAATCCGGCTGTTGGAAGATCTCGAATTTATAACTCCCCGAATCGTTCCCAAGAAGGCTTGGAGCTCTTGGAGCAATGGGCTGGAGTGAGGCATATGTTCTCAGCCAAATCGGCAGTATCATTCAGTCCGCAAGCTAGAGCTTGGTCGATGTCTTGGTGTCTGGGGACGGACTCATTTTTTTACGTCAAGCTCTGTAAAGTAAAGCTTGTAGATCATGTGGAGAGACGAAAGTCGGCATCTTTCCCGCAGCTTTGGGGTCAGTGAGTATCGAAATACCGAGGCTATACAATCGATCACGAGCAGCCGATCCACGGCGGGGTGGATATCGAATGCGGAGGTGAATTCGACTTTCAGATGCGACTTAGACTGGTTCAAACTGGGTCATTCACCGATATGATGTCATCGGAGGTTCAACTTGGGGTCAGCCTTGGAAGCAATTCAAGATGCATCGATACGCCCCTGCAACTCAGGAGAGAGAGTCCCCTCCATATCTGGCCGTTCGATAGCGATCGAGATCAGGATTTTGGATAAAACTGGTCATGAAAAGCAAGCGGATGTCATGACCATGATGAGAGACGACATCCAATAACATTTGGATTCTTTTGAGCCAATCGCTGTTGAACTGGTCAGCACCGGCTCATCAGAATATGTATAGCCTGATATGTATGCCAAAGGTTGAAAGGTCAAAGAAATCCCGTGGATAGATGAGGAGAACAAGGTTAAAATCAAAAGACACTTTGATCACGCAGTAAGCTCAACAAGCGCGTTCGCCGCGCCCTCGAAATCACACAACCACAATCGGCCATAATCATTTGTTATCTTTTGCTATCCTCATTGATATATGTATGTATCCACCGGTGACCCGTGAGAGTTCATCACAGTTCTCGTTTCACTTCTTTTTCGTCTCATTACGATGCTTCCCTTGTTACCTTGCACCTCCGTGCACTTCCTGCACGCACTCGAGCTCTGATGACGTGCCACGGGCCATGAATTCAGCTGGACGAGGACACCGGGGACCGTGTCGGACCTGGCTAGACCTCAGACGGACTTCACCGGGTATGCACGGACATCCACGGGAGAACCGTGTTGCGGTGTAGAAATTCAGTCGGATCAAATTGTTCAAATCGCCAAAAAGCACTTCTCAGCAAGAGTGCATGTTGAAGATCAATTCATCAAGAACCGCATACTTTTCCATTCGCTAATCATCAACATGAAGTTCGGTGTAACAATCAAACGAGCTTTGAACGAGGAATGGTCGAATTATTACGTCGATTATTCCGGTCTCAAAAAATTTATCAAGCATCGTCAAAGTAAACAACAATGGGATGACACCGATGAACAGGCTTTTGTCAGTGAGCTCGACAAGGAGCTACAAAAAGTAGCTGATTTCCAAGAACGAAAGGTGGATCATCTTACCCTTCCCCTTGATCATCTCACAATGCTCTTTTCTTTGACAAAAGTACTATCATACGTTGCTCACTTCCTTTCATCATGCACACCATGTGGTCACAGATATTGGATCTTCACGAATCGATTACTTTCTACGAGATAGAAGTCAAGAACCTCATAAGCAACACTCCAGGGACTCGAAACCCAGATGATTCCAGCAAGTCTAGTGCCACACGGGCAGGCGATGATGCCGACGAAGAGGCAATCATCAGTCACACGAGTGATGGCGAGCCAGACGAGGATACAGAAGAGAGATACGCTGCGCTCGAAGAAGAACTGACCAACATCATAGCCGACGTCCACGATCTTGGTCCGTGCTACTTTCCTCTCGTATCAGATCTTTCCCCCCAGCTATGCCCTACCACTTACCTTCGGCTTCCTTCTGTGTCAATCTCACTACATTGGTGCTTGTAGGTCACTTCTCACATCTCAACTACACCGCGTTCATCAAGATTGTTAAGAAGCATGATGTCAGTGTATTCTTCCGTGAACATGTTTCTTGGCGGTTTGCAGTCCACCCACACATTGTTCTTTGTTATTTCCTCTACAACCTGTAATCTCACCTCACCGCACAGAAAAAAACCGGCTGGGAGCTCAGAAGAGACTTTATCCAGCACCATCTCGAAACGCGTCCATTTTATAAAGAAAATTATGAGGCATTGGTGGTACAATTATCCAGACTCTTCAATTTGGTTCGGACCAGAGGTAATCCACCAGTAGGAGATAGCGCTGCTGGAGGCGGTCAAAGTGCGTTTGTCAGGCAGACAACGAAATATTGGGTTAGTTTCTGCTCAAGTGTCCATCTGCGCTGTCCCGCTGAGTGTCTCGCTGAATAACCTTTTGAATATGATTTGATAGGTGCATCGCAGTAACTTCGTAGCTTTAAAGTTACTCGTTCTCAAACATCTACCTGTGTTAGGTAATCCTGTCAGCTCATGCCTTTTCAGGCTTGATCATATATTAACCTTCTTCTACCCTCATCTCGGCCATAGTATTCAACCCGGAGAAGGCTTTCGAACCCTCAGACTCTGCTATATCCTCTATCTACTATGATAATGAGGACCTCGAACTCTATCTCGGTCGACTCGAAAAGACTGAAGGCGCCGAAGCTATACGAATGAGATGGTACGGGGATATGTCTGTCTCACAAATCTTTGTAGAACGTAAAACGCACCGAGAGGATTGGACAGGCGAGAAGTCTGTGAAGGCAAGATTCAGTATCAAAGAAGACAAATTGAATGATTATCTCAACGGAAAAATCCAAATGGATGAACAGTTTGAAGCTATAAGGAAAAAAGGCAAGAAATCAGATAAGGAGATCGATTCCATGATCCGACTTGCACGCGAAGTCCAAGATCGAATCAAACAAAAAGACCTTCAACCTTGCGTTCGTACTTTTTATAACCGGACAGCCTTCCAGCAGCCAGGTGACGCTCGAGTCCGAATCTCGTTTGATACTGACCTCACACTCATCAGAGAAGACAACTGGGATGGAAAAATCAGGAGACCGGACAATAATTGGCGTCGAAAAGATGTTGGAATCGACTTCCCCTTCGATAATGTGGATTCCGATGATAAACACCTGTTTCCGTACGGTGTATTGGAAGTGAAACTTCAAACCCAGTTAGGTCAAGAACCCCCTGAATGGGTGAAAGACCTCGTTTCCGGTCCCCTGGTTGAAGCTGTCCCTAAATTTTCCAAGTGTAAGTCTCTCGAAGTCACATACAACATGCGAGCTGAATGTTTATAGATGGCGATTAAAACGCAGTCAACTGATTGAGATGATCCTTTCTTGTCGTTACATTTCCATCAAACCGACTCGATCATATCAGTCATTCATGGTTGCGCTACATTGATGCCCGATCGCGTTTGCTTGGTGCCTTTTTGGTTGCCTCAAATGGAAATCGACATCCTCAAAGCCGACCCCTCCCTGAAAGTCATTGATAGAGGTCAGGGGTCCAATAGTCCTCCGAAACCCTCCTCCGATAACGCGTCAGGTCGCATCCCCGTGAAGGCAAGCAAGCAAGGAGACAAAGCTGGCAAATCGAATGCATACACTGAACCATTATCAGAAGACGAGGACGGAGCAGAGAGCGGCGAGGAGCGATTACAACAAATTGCCAACCACACCGAGGAAAGTCGCTGGGCTGGATTGCCGCCCGACGCCGTAGCAGAAGCAAAAGCAGCCAGAGAAAAAAACCGGTCATCAGATCCACAACCGTCTTCACATGCAATTCCACCAATAGGAGCTACGAAGCCCTCGCCATCTGAAGCAGTAGACACTATATCAATGGACGCAGAAACAGGTTCCCATCAAATTTCTTCCCTGGTCGAGCCAGCCTACTTGGCTAAATTGACGCCCGGTAATCTCAGAAAGATGTTGAAAGTCAAGGCAAAGAAATTAAGGTCTCGTAATGCTGTCGAATCTGGGTCACAAGAAAATCACGCGGACGCATCCGATGCGGAATCTGACTTGGCGGATGAAGGTCCAAAGGTTGTTGGAGCCACAGCACCTAGAGAGAGTGGTGTTGAATGGATTCGACATTTCCAGGCTCCCCGTGGTAAGCGAGTTGCAGTACCGGTTCGAGTCGAGCCCAAAGTATACTTTGCCACCGAAAGAACCTTTTTGGTGAGTTGTCTTGTTCTGTCACCCGACATGATCAGTGGAAGTTTCATTGCTAATCAGATTGTCAATATGTATATAACAGACTTGGCTTGAATTCTCTACGCTGCTGGGCGCTATAGCAGTAACCCTGATGAGTTTCACCGCTGTTGAC
Source organism: Melampsora larici-populina 98AG31 (assembly GCF_000204055.1). Classification (NCBI taxonomy): domain Eukaryota; kingdom Fungi; phylum Basidiomycota; class Pucciniomycetes; order Pucciniales; family Melampsoraceae; genus Melampsora; species Melampsora laricis-populina. Next base: position 786,917 of record NW_006768798.1, on the reverse strand, counting down.
GACCACGTTGGGTTCACCGCATCCATCACATTCACCGTTGTTGCCTTGTTATCAATCATCTATAGTACTGGGACCTATGTTTGGAGAGTCATGAGTATAAGACAGCGCTCGGCTTCCGGATATCATGATCCATACGGCCCGACAGCATTATGTGGTATCCTTTTCTTGGCGGTGTTTATCAAGTAAGCAAATTCATCATATGAATCCAACATCCTATTTCTGACAAGTTCTTGGCTGAATTTGTGTCATAGCTTCTATTTACGCTTGGATCAATGAAAATTCCGACTAGGTTGATCCGATTGTCCGCCATGCCTGAATTCAATGATTATTGTTGCAAAGTGAACCAAGTCCTTTATGCATTATTGCCTATTTTAAAGCATTTTGTTTTTTTTTCATCTACATTTAGCACATTGTCTCACTTGATTCACAAGTGAATCTTATATTTTTTCAAGTTTGAATGTACCACCACACCTCTTTTTAGCATTTTCACTTCTTTTAGTTTTGTGATTTGTTTAATGATTTGTAAAAGTGAAGTATATTAATGTCCAAGTCTGGATCCAGTTTTTTTTTTGGTTTTTTCTCTCCTTTGCAGTTTTGACAAATTCTCTCTGTTTTTCATAAGTTCTAGGCAATAATTGATTTTCTGTTTCTGCTCTTAGAGCACCCACTAAGGTTGCGCTAACTGGGTGATTTAGCGTTACCGTAACGCTAAAATACCCTCAGGTCCACTATCGACTTGATTTAGACATGCAGTCCGTAATGCTGCGTTAAATCTTGCACCCCGCGTGCTCAGATCTATGCAAGCCTACGACTTGATTTATCGTACGATAATCGGTCAACAACGGCATTTTTCAAAACCTCAAACTTCAAAACTTCACAAATCAAGACTTCAAATCTCAAAGTTCAAACCCGGAAACCTCGATTTCAAAGTTTGAACTTCAAAACTCATCCTCAAAAGGGGATGAAATAGTCATCATACAATTGCTGAACAGGTTCAGCACGGTCTTGATCTATTCGGATGCGAGTGTGAGGAGGTGGAGGAGGTGGAGGTTTATCAAACAAGTAGTCAAAGACCATTTGGCCATACTCTTGTTGTTCCTCATTGTTGTTTGAAGACGACAAAAGACAGTTGATCCGTCTTTTCAAGGAACTCGGAGCAGGCATTGAATGAAATTTTTTTGGATGAAAGAAATGAGAAATGAGATAATTCATTTCAAAATCAGACCACTATGGAAACCATTGATTTACAGTGATTTATCGTTGGTAAATCATATGTTACATCATCCCATAGTGGATTTCATGCGGCTACCAACTTTGGTAAAACACGCCTGATTAATTTTCGCGCTCAGGAACGCTAAATCTACGATAAATCACCCTCATGATAGTGGGTGCTCTTAGTTTGATTGCAGCTCTTACAACTAAGCTATGAATTCAATGACACAACTTTGAGCTCTCAATAACCACTTTCATACTGATGTTTTTCCACATGCAAGATGTGCAATTTTGCAGTGGTATTTTACTGGCGCTTTTACTCCCACTTTGGAAGGGACTTGATGCTAGCTTGACCTGTCTTTATCTCCTTGATCAGCTCTGGCCATTTCTATCTTTTGATGTACTGGGGATGTTCTTACACCAAAAGTCTAAAATTTGTCACAAGATTGGTCAGGGCCCTTGACTAAAAACACATTTCCATATAAACATTTTTTACAAATTCAACTTGCCTTGGTCCAAAAAAATATTTGCTTTGATCTCCTCTATAACTTCAGACTCTTGGTTTCTCAATTACTAAAATGGTTTTGGAGATACACATAGAAGTCCTTTGGAGCCACAGGTCCAAAATTGCACTAATCTGGCCATATTTGAAATCTTAGTCTTGGTGTACATTCAAAACAACAAGCTTTCTCTGTGTCTATGGAACAACTTTGTCTCTTGAGAAACACAGAGTGTGAGGTTGTGAACCACAGGGAGATTCTGGGCCCAAGAATGGTCAGAGAGGTCCCAGAACAGTTGGGTCATAAATGAGCCTGATATTAGCCTGGAAGTAGCTTGTAAAAGGCCTGCAGATGATCTTTGAAAAAGGGATACATACCACCTATTGTGTGCCTCAAGACCATCTACAAAAGGCCTGAAAATGGGCTTTTAAGAAAGGCTACACACAACCTATTGCTTGCCCTGAAACCATCTGAAATTGATCTGCAGATGGTCTTTAAAGAACGATTGTAACCGGCCAGGTGCCTGCCCAAAAACTGTCTGTAGCAGGTCTGCAGATGTTTATTCTTTGGTTTGGAATTTCTGGTGCAAGAGAAGATTGTCTCACCCTCAAAAACTCCATAGAAGGCTAAAACAACAAACAGCTTTATATTGGTGTTTGGGCCCTTGATCCTTGGGATAAATAAAATTTGTGACTTGATAGTTTTGCCAAACCAGCTCATTAATTTCCTCTTTCCTACCAACACCTTCATCCCTCTTCAATTTTCTTTCTATCAGGTGTTGAAAGACAATCAAGACTGTCACCAGTTTGATAGTTGAGCGTGAAATGTAGGATCAAGAAGTGTAGTGTTTTTGAGATTCTCGTCTAGAAGTGATTACTGATACTTGATGTGTGTGCACGATAGTTTCCCAACTAATGTTAGCGAGAATCATTCCCAATGTGTCTTATTGAATCTGTGTCCTGTGTCTCATATATTGTACCCTCGTGTCTCCCTTACTCTCTTTCCCCATCTGTTGGAAAGAGAGTGAGTCATTCGCTACCTTTTCTTTTCTTTATCGTAGTACACTAATTGATGAATACTGTTAGATTCCACTAGATCAAGCTTTACATCGAAGCTTTACTTTGCTCATCTTTATATTCTCATCTTTAACGTTCCCTCCGAAAACTCTAGGTACTTATACATATAGTTATCATATCGTTTTTCTTTCTTTAGCTTATCTGTTTACTTTTTCTACTTTTGTGTTGTTGGTGTTTTTAGGTTAGTTATACCCAAGTCTGCACACTTGAGGTTGTGGAGAAGGTGCTCACGATTAGCACATTGTTATCAGGTTAGCTAATAATAATATTTATCTGTTGGAAAGAGAATTCCACTAGATCAAGCTTTACATCGAAGCTTTACTTTGCTCATCTTTATATTCTCATCTTTAATGTTCCCTCCGAAAACTCTAGGTTAGTTATACCCAAGTCTGCACACTTGAGGTTGTGGAGAAGGTGCTCACGATTAGCACATTGTTATCAGGTTATGGGTCTCTGGCATGAGAATCTCAACAGTTGGTCAATTTACCTCTTTGTGCTGAGATCCAGATGACACCTTTTCTCTTCACTTTTAATAACCTTGTCACTACCTGTTATGAGTATTGTCATTTTCTTATGTTTTAAACCCCAATTATCCTCCACAGTATACAATTTCAACCACATTTAAAACATACCATTATTGATATTGACTTCTGGGTATAATGGTCTTTTCCCAGCTTATCAAAGATGAAGATATCACGTTTGATTTGCCATCAAACCACACAATCAAAGCTGCACTGGCCAATTGAAGTCCGTTGGTTCATGGTATATCCATCATAAACCAATGAGTCACCACTTGAACATAACTTTGAATTGTATGATCTCCAAGATATTCAATCTTACTTCAACCATCAATCAACTCAACCTTTGTCACTTTTATATTTATTGAAGTTGATTTTTTCATCTCAATTCAATCCAAAACAAAATGTGACTAATTTACTACACTGCAATCAAATGTAAAACTTTCCAATCAACTTCAACCAACAAATTCATTTTAATCATCAAACCATACCTACCTGTCAAATCAACCTCTTAAAGGTAAAGGAAAAAGAACCATTGAGAAAGGAAAGTTAGAATCAGATATTACATTGGATTGAGAATTCATCAATCCATCATCACTATTAGGTTCAAATACCATACAAATCCAAAACTGAAACCTTACAACTCTGACTAAAACAATTAAGTGCAAATTCAACTTATTATTCAAAACTTTTGAGCCCAATTCAACCCCAAATTTTCATGGATTATCAATCAAAATTTGGAATTTAAAACATCATCTCATCTACAGCTTGCCGCAAACTTACCACCAAATTGCTCAAGTTTTGCAGGCAAATTTGGACAAGCTATTTGAAAACAACTGTAATTAACTCACAATCTCAATCACATTGATCTAGATACATTTCTAACGCATCATTGCCATCAACCAGAAGTATAGCATGGTTGTCCTTATTATTTCAACAATTCTTTTGGCAAATGATAATGTACACGTCTCCACACCTAGTAACCGTAATCATTGGGTGCAGGAAAAACCCTGGCCCTGCCGCTGCAAAACTTGAATGATTATGTAAACCACTTGGAGGGGACTGTACATTTCTTTTATATATCTGTATTCAATATGTAACATAAAAGTTTTGATTAAACAAACACAAGTTTTTTTGATGTCCCCCTTTGCTTGCGCTTGATGAATGACCACCCAAACCAAAAAAAAATAGTTGCTTGATCCTCAATTGACAGTCTGCAGACCTCCAATGACGGCCTACAGACCCTCCTTCAAAGACAATCTACAGGCTGATATCCCACTGACACACAATACACTGTCAGTCTGAGTTTGAAAACAAACCGGCTATAGGTGGTCTGTGAGCCTGCCTGCAGACTGCCCTCCTCTCTCCATGGAGTAGAGGAGACTAAGTTGAACATGTTTCAATATTGGACTCAGGCAACCTACAATTGTAAAAAACCAATTTATAAGGAGATGAGTTTCTGGCAACATACCCCAACCAATCTTGTGCCAAAATATAGACTTTGTGTGCAAGTCCCTCCTTTAAGTAGGCTGGTACATCTCAAGAAAGGTACCTACTTAAGCTTGCTAGACTGTCATCTGTCAGGGCCAATGGGGTGAGTGAACTCCAAGGAAATCTCTGCCCCAGAGTGTCTTTATTATGGGGCATCTGTGTCACCAGTGTTTTTTTCTGCAAAATTAAATAACTCCCAATTCAGCTTAAGAATGTCTTAGGACTCCAAGTGGCCAAAGTATGTTATACAGACAGAGCAGTTTAATGACTCACTGTGGCATATAAAACTAGTCCAAGCACAAAAACACAAAAAACTTTCTCTGTTTCTCAAAGGTTGTGGGGTACCTTGTGCTGATGACAAGAAGCCTCAAAAGATAATTGAATAACTAGTATGATAACCCTCAAGTAGATGAGTTGTCTTTGAGAATTGTTTTCCAGCTTTTGGTTCCAATCAGCAATCATTAAGGCAACACCGAGACAGCAGCGCTCGCGATAGCGCTAGCGTAGCGTTAACATAGCTCTAGGCGTAACACTATCTGATAGCGTAACTCTCATGATGAGAGTTACGTTATCGGCCCCGGATAACGGGGCTTTTTTTTTTGAGTTACGTTAGCAGGCCCCGATAACTGGGTTTTTTTTTCCCAGTTACGCATCAGCCCCGCACCCCGTTACCGTAGCTCTGTTACGTGTAAGGGAGTGCAGGGGCTGCCTTCCCAAAATCAGCCTGACATCCCAATCAAGATCAAGATATCACCCAATCGACTAGTCGAATCACCCATCAAGTCACAGGATGAACGCAAGGGGAGGGGCGCATGGCTTTGCAAGTATTCATATTCTGAAGGTGAATTCCAGGTAGTCCGTGTTTTCTTCCACCCTCCATTCTGATTTCTCAATTCAAGTTCTTTCCTTCATCACTCACAATCCATCTCGTTAAATCAATCACTAATTATGATCAATCCATCTCACCGTTTCTTTTTTGGCATCTTTATACAGATGTTCCGTTATATATACTTTCAATTATCTGTCGTACCTACGAGCTCGGAGTTGCAGGGTTATTGGTGACCCAAAAGAAGCGCTTCGTTGGTGGTCGGTAAGTCCCATCCAGTTACTTACGTCTTTCCTGATCATGCCTAATGCTGAATTATGCACGCACACAAACACATTTACTTTGACAGGTTAATCAATCCAGGTTTCCGATAGTTGCCCTAATGGCTTGCGACTACCTGGCTTGCTCAGGATCTTCTGCCGGACCCGAGCGCACTGTCTCAGCCGCAGCTGATGTGTGTTCAGCCTCCCCGAGGGGGTTAACTCCCATAACCATTGAGAGGTCGGTTTCAACAACCCTGTGCCAGCAACGCAACGCACTGCAACACGAGTGTTTTTTGGTGCGTTGCTCCGCAACACGCAGCACAAACCTGCATTACATGCTGCGCTGCGGTAAGTACCGCAACAACAAAAGGTGAGGTCAGGTTGCGCGGCGCCTTGACCGTCGCGCAACGCAACAGGCGCAACAGCGCCAAAAAAACGCCGAACTGTGATTTTTTTTGGGCAGCAACGCAACAAATGTTGTTGCGGCCCAAAAAATCCATCGATTTGACAAATGATGGTGCGCTGCGGGTCAGGCCGCAACCTAGAATTTGATTCTATGTTGCGCTGCGGTCAGAAAAACCGCAACGCAGGCGCAGCGCAACACGCAACACCTGCGTTGCTGGCCCAGGGTTGGTTTCAACACGTATGTGGTTAGTTGAGGGGGTCCCTCTAGGTGAACAATTCAGCAGCGTGATGGAGCACATTAGGGTTCAAGATTTTTTGTGATCTTCTCATGTTCTTGTCTCATTCTTTTATTAGTTTGTTTTTTTTCTGATTTTGTCATATTTCTCATGTTTGTTTGGTACATTTACTGGCTTTTTTGTAAAATTTCATTGCCTTTTTATTATTTTTTTCTACTGGAAGAAATTTATGGCGCATTCACAACTTTTAGCCCGTTAACTAGTTACGGTAGCTGTAACGTAACTCCACTAGCAGAGTTACAGCTTTCGGATAGCGGTGAGATTACATTAGAGCTACGCAACGGTAGATAGCGTAGCTTGGCGAGCAGCGTTAGCCGATTGGGAAATTTTCCGATAGCTCATATAGCTACTCTACGCGCAACCAGCCTCGTAACGCTGCGTTGCGCTGCTGTCTCGGTGTTGATTAAGGTAAAGACACAGAACATGAAAAACCAATAGCATGTGGTAATGTTAAATGATCAAATGTTTCTAATCAAACAGATTGGATTGAATTTGATTCCAATTGTAGGACTTGACCTTGCTTGCTATGTTAAACCTCTGCACAACGGACTCCCAGGCAATTTGAGAATGATTTACCACTTTGTTGCCACAGTTGTCAAAACCAACAAAAAATAATTTTACAGGGTTTGTATTTCCTGTATGCTCAAAAGTAGCCAAGAAAAAAAACTTGATCAACAAGAAAACACTGCAAATATAATGTATTTTTTAGAGGTGAAAAATGATTACATTTGTTCCACAAAATGATTAAAAGTGCATTAATCCTACATTTTTCTGCATTATTAATCATTTTGTGCATCAAACTCAATCATTTTTCACCTTGGAAAAATACATTATTTTGGAAAGAAACCAGGTTTTGCAACACGATGCACTTTTCAAAACAAAGTAGGGCCCAGGCATCTGGTGCCACTCTCAGAATCTGTTGGTATTGGACCAGTAAGTCCATTTTCACTCTGCAAGCAGTGCTTTTGCTCCTTCAAAAATCATGCAAAGGGACCAGAGGGAAGAAAATTGGAAGGATGAGACAAATTTCCCAAATATGTGGAAGTCTTTAATCACAAAATTGCTCTTCATTAACTCTAAAGTTGGTTCTCAGCACTGTCAAGTACATTTGAAGCCAGTTTCTACTGCTGGATTTGTATGCAAGAAAGTTTAAGTAGTGAGAGCAGATTATTTGGTGGTCAACATTGTAGGTAAGAAGAAAGGGCTGAACATCAGACACAAGATGTGTGTATTTAAAATCACACCACTTTAATTGAACAACTACTTTTGAGGAGCAGTGATTTACATGATTGTTCACAGAATGCAAAACAAAAAGCATAATGTGATCAGAGTAAAACTTACCAAGGGAATGAAAGCATCCAACCAAAGACCAAAAGCACTGGCACCAATTGTAGTCCAGATTTAAGTTTTATGATAAATCATTTTCAAATTGGCTGTAAGCTAGGACTCAATCAGTGAAATGTGGCATCAAACGGAACATTCATTGCAAAGCTCTTCATGAGTTGGCAATTGCCATCAGCCAGGTAGCCCAAAGTAACCTGTCAGCACTACCTTCACTGGTCAAGCCTTCAGAGCATCAGCAGCAGAGCCCGTAAAATGTGGGCTCTTGACAATAGGGGGTTTCAAATTGGAATATTTTTGTGTGAATCTTTTACAAAACTGAAAAGTTTGTAAAATTTTACAGGGTCTTTTTTTTCTGCAAATATACGGTCAACAGCGTTTGGGACACCTAAAAAGGTGTCCCAAATTTCTACATTTACGGTAATTTTTGCAACAACGGGCAAGTTGTTGCACTGTAAAAATACCATAAAACACAACTTGAAACCCCCTAATACAGGTGGTGAAATCATCAAAAATTGCTGCAGCATACCCCGTAAAATGTGAGGTGGGACATCAAGAGTCTTCAGATTTAGGGGGTCAATCAAGAGTCTCAATGTCATGTGCAACTCAGTACTGGCATTGAATATGCCACTGCTGGGGTCCTTGAGTGGATGTGTATTTGATACTATTGAGTACAAGCATACCAAAACACCTCAATCGAGGGTTTTTCATACAATTAAGTGCTCCACTGCACAAACCCCCATTTTTAGACCCCCTACATTTGGGAATTGCTATTGGCGGTCTGTTTGGGAGCCCCTAAAATACAGGCTCCCCTGCTGATGCTCTAAGAGCACCCACTATGGTTGCGGTCACAGGGTGATTTATCATAGCTTTACCGCTAAGTTACACACAGGTCCACTATGGGCCTGTTTTACACTTCTAGTCCCTATGACTGTGTGAAATTTGGCATTGCGCTTGTTCAAATATACAAAAGCTTAAACCTTGATTTCTTGTAGGAACTAGGTAAAGCAGACAGTAAATCATCCAATAGTGGATTTCATGCAGCTATCAACTTTGGTAAAACACACATGATCAAATTTTGCGCCTGGGAACACAAAATCTACAATAAATCACCTTCTGATGATGGGTGCTCTAAGAGCATCCACTCTGGTTGCACCAACAACATGATTTAACATCAGTTTACTGCTAAAAGACAGGCAGGTCCACTATGGACCTGTTTTAGACCTGCAGTCCGTACAACTGCGTCAGATCTTGCACCCTGCGTGTTCAAACGTTAGAACATCTGTGACTTGATTTATCATAGGAACTATGGTAAAGCAGACAGTAAATCATCCCGTAGTGGATTTAATGTGGTTGCCAACTTGGGTGAAACACACATGATTAAATTTTGCAATCAGGACTGCTAAATTTCCAATAAATCACCTTCATGATAGTGGATGCTCTAACAAGCATTACACTACCCGTGAAAGGGGGGGATACCCGGATCCTTATAAAGTGATATGCTTGAATATGTTTATACTGTGGATGACTTAACAGGCCTTTGTTCTTAGGGTTTTTCAAGTCATATCTATCCAAACTCCATCAGGATCACTCTGTTTGAAGCAACTAGGGACAGGCTCAGAATCATTTGATTCTTGTGTTTCTCTCCCTTTTGAGGCTCCCCTTCCCTTCAATATGTTAGTCTCTTGAGTCATGCCTATTATCTCCAGATGCTCCCAATGATATTGTAGATTAACCAAACTGATGAATTGGTCAAAATTTACTATTAAACAACCAATCAAACCCAGCTTAATTTCTATTTATCAATTTTAGGACCCTACTTCAGAAACGCGCGACCCTTCGGATAATTGTAACATGCCATCATCTCAACTTGTTCGATCCCATAGTTCTACCCTCAATGGACCAAGCTCTTCCAAGACTGGCTTGAATCAACCTCCATCAACTGCTTCTCAATCGTCACACCAGGTTATCCGTTCCAGCCTTTCCAGCATTCCCACTGGAATATGTAGCTCTGAACAGATGTTGAAGCATTGGAAGCCTGATTGTCATTTCGATCACGAGGACGACGACGATGATGATGATGACGAACCCGAGCGACCATCGAGGATCACGAGAATCATGGCTCAAGTTACTAGTAAGGCTGAATTCATCTCATACTATTCATCAATGATTGGAAGGACTTTCATTAACCATTCAAATGATCGTTGTGCTCGGGCATACTATTATTCACATCTACTCATCAGAGGCAAAGTTGATACCACATCTACTGCATGTTCAAGTGCGAAAGGCCACGAAAGAAGAAATCATGTTGGTTCATAGTGAGGGTCATTGGAATCGTATTCAAGATACTGCATGTGAGAAGAGGCTATCTTGACTGCTATGTCCCGTCCAAATCATATATATGGAATCGCTGAAAGAATTTCTTCGTGTGGTAATCCAGCTATGGATATCCAGGAGCTCAAGGATCGCGCCACATATTATTCACGTTTATCTCTCTTTGTCAACGCTGAAACGTTCGATTGCGCTCGGCTGTCTTGTGGGGGAGTCATTGAGATGTGTAGGGCAGTGGTTGAGGGTCGGATTCGGAATGGCTTCGCGGTCGTCCGACCACCTGGTCATCATTCTGAACCGGAGGATCCATCGGGTTTTTGTGTGTTCAACAATGCTGCTGTGACTGCAAAATGGCTTCGAACTATCTATCCTGATAAGATTCGGCGGATCCTGTTGATTGATTGGTGAGTCTCTGATGATAGCTCTCAAGATACCTCGACACTAAAGATTGTTTTGCTCTCAGGGATGTTCATCATGGTAAGTGACTGTCATGAACCTAAACCCCGTCATCTTGTTTATGTTCACTGCATGTATTGTGCTTACCGATTTGATTGGCTTCGAAGGGAATGGAACCCAGCGATCATTTTATCATGATCCCAGCGTTCTGTACATCTCCATACACCGTTATCTAGAGAACGGACGAACCACATACTTTTATCCTGGCTCGGATTGGGGTGGAAGTACCCGAATAGGCGAAGGACTTGGCAGAGGCTAGTAAGAAATCTTCTTCCCAAGGCCTGATCATAAGAGACGATTAGCCAATTGCTTTCTCCTGATGCGAATGATCTACAAATTTTCTAGTAACGTCAATATTCCTTGGCCTGAAGCCGGGATGGGAGACGAGGATTACATCTTCGCATTCCAGCGCCTCGTGATGCCCATCGCCATGGAATTTAACCCCGATTTTGTCATTGGTAGGTTTACTTTAAGGTCACGATATTTGCATTTTCTAAGACTCACAATGCCTCGCATCATATTACCAGTTTCTGCTGGATTCGACGCGGCCAAGAATGATCCGTTGGGTGAATGCAATGTCACACCGGCAGGCTTTGCTCTGATGACCCATATGTTATCTTCTTTGGCAAATGGCAATATTGTTTTGGCTCTTGAGGTATGTGACTTACCCTCGCCGAATTGACTATATATCGAGAGTGGATGTCTAACTATTGTGTGATTAATAGGGAGGTTATCACCTCGAGTCATTGGCATTGTCAGCAACAGAATGTATCAAGGTCCTGATGGGGGAAACACCGCCCAAATTAGAGAAAGCCCTGGTTGCTAGTGATGTAGCCACAGAGACTGTGGATGAGTGCTTGAGAGTTCAGGCCGAATTTTGGAAAAGTCTACCCAGGGGATTGTTGACACAAGACGGTAGGCGTCCATATCAAATTTTTGGTGGCCTTACTTCTGACTTTGAGTGCATTCCCTAGAGTTAACTATGGAACGTCTCAATATCCCTATCAGTGGTATGTTTTACGCTGTAATCTGCTCTCTCGCTATATCATCTAGCCGACCATCACCATTATCGTTCTCCTCATAGATGTTCTGGGGATGCATCGTTCCTATGATTTGCATCATACCCACAATCTATGCGCGATCCCATTGCATGACACAACCTCTACAGCTTTGACGAACAACTATACGAATAAAATAATGGTCTCGTGAGTTTTACCTGATCTATCCAACTAAAGAGGTGAATTCATTGACGTACTGGTCCAACATCAGGTCAAATGTATATGAGACTGAAACTGTTGTGCTATTCATGCACGATTTGTCAGTCGTCTCAGCCTATCTCTCAGAGGTCATGTGTGCTTGTGCTTACCTGTCTCGTGATATAGAGGGAATGTCCGAAATGAGCTACATGTACAGCCTACTAACTTCAATGATGAAAAGGCCGCCATGGTATGTACCTCTCGACAAAGACTCCTCGTGATTCTCCTTCAAAATCATAAACATGTAGTCATATGTGATGTCTATTAACAGCTTGAAGGAAACACCCGTATAATGAAATGGCTTCACCAGCATGAATATGGCATCATAGATGTCCAAGTCTCGCCTCCTACATCGGATCTCACTACGGATGGGCTAGTGAGTTGACCCTTTCCTGGTATCTCGAATAGCTTGGCTGAAGACTGTAATCAACAAACATCATTCACCAGGCAAAGAAGGTCGAGCGGAAAAAGGCTGTCAAGGAGCTCGTCAATTGGTTATGGAGTCAATTCCTCACGTACGGTATCCTAAGCCTTCCCTCATGTTTAGATCTTAATTAACTGATTCTTGAGGCTTTAGACTTGCAGACTGTGAGAATTTGGTATTAATTTGTCTAGGTGAAGGATGTAAATCTTTGCCACCTTTGTTATCGATCAAGGGTATGTGTATAAAATCCTTTAGATAGCGCCGACGCTTGTTTTTGTCGTGAAGGATTCCTGATCATTACCTTATGTCGATGTCCTAGGTATCCAAGAGAAGTTGAAAGCCTCAGTATATGTACCTACTTTGAATAGGATCCCGCCGCCCAAGTTATCACCCGATCTGGATTGGTATCAACACGTGTGTATATTTTTTTTGCATGTGTATTCCGAGCTCAGCAGCATACTTATCCTTGTTCATCTAGCTATCCATAACGTTTTATCCTCAAGGACCCTTGAAAGATCACGGTCTCCCCATACCAACCGACATATCATCTCATGGCCTCAAATTATCAACAGGCAAGTCACTGTTCACCTAATTCCGATCGAGATATAGAGATCCTAATGCAAGTTCAATATCATCATTGCTCGTATTCCAAGCAGTTCATATGAGACCTAGCGACATATTCCGACATGATTGGGAAAAGATAACCTCGTTTATCGCACAAAAGCTAAGGTCAACAGATCGATCTAATGATCAACCAAATGCATCTGTGATGGAAGTAGATGTTGTAGTTGTTGAATGATGACATACTCTGGCTTTCCAATCAACCGGAAAACCAGATCAAGGTTTTTGAAAAATTGTTTTAGTGTTTCACACCAAGAAAAGACGAACAAACTGAATTTGTTTAAGCATTTAAGTGTGGTCAGTTTTGTGTGGCTGTCTGATATAAGTTTTCTCTTTCACAGAGAAATTTCTTAAACTGTTTTAGATGAAAGATTATGTATGAGTTTTTTTTGTTGTGGTATTTTTTTGTTGTTCTTGAGGATGATTAACTAATGGTTTGAGATGGGTGTTGTAAATTGGCATGTTACTTGTTATGAGTGGTCATACATAAATGATGTTGTCAAACAGCCTTGTGCTTTTCTTCTCTCTTTGATATTGTTTTAGTTTTTCCTCTGGAATATGTTTTATTTTTCAAACAAAAACTTTTCATCAGCTTTGATCAAGTTACATGTGGTTTCGTTGACTGAACAAATTGACCTATCTAGCTGATTTTTCAACCAATTGCACCTCTTTTGTGACTGGGCTGTGGTCATTTGTTGCCTGAGGACAATTTAAAAGAATCAGTTGGAGAATTCTCAACGATGGCAAGGATGCTTTGAACAAAAAAGACAACATCAATCTCACGACAGCAAGTTGACAAGGCTTGATAAGATCAAGAAGGATGGAGTAAACCTGAGGTTTGACAAAGAACCACTTCAGAATTGAATTTCCCCAAATGGTTGGGTTGAAAAAGAAAGAAAGAATCACTTGGTCTGCGTACCAAGGGACCCTCAGCCACACCTAACTAATAAGTATATTTATTTAATTTTGTGAGTGTCTGGGTTTAAAAACATTTTCAAGAGAAAGAAAAATGTGACACAACCAGTCACCCCTGCATAAATTCCAACAGCTCAACCACTACTAATCAAATATGTCAATCTTCAGCTAACATCCCCTCTCATGTATGTTGAATCATTATGTCATCTCTTCTTGCAAACTTTCAAACCAACTCAATTTTCTTTGTCCTCAGATTTCTCTGACTTTTAACTTAACACATGAATGTCTTGACCAAATATTTACTAAAACATTGAATTTGAACAAATTGCATTTACATTCTAACACAGTTGGGGTGATCATAAAGGGCTGGGTATTTTTTTAGCATTTGGCTTTATTGCATGGAGCACTGTCTAAACATGTTAAAATTAAAAAGGACTATTTGCAGATCCGGCCATCTAGTCGGAATTGGAATAGAGGATTTTGTTGTCATTTGATATTGAGATAGTTTCCTCTTCTTGGTTTTTTCAATTAACTTTGTGATTATTTTGAATCCATTAGATAGATATATATTTATACTTTCTTTCACACCTATGCGCAAGGAAACCCCATTGGGGAATTTGGTGGACTTGGTTTTGAAGAACAACTTTAGTTGAGCTTTCATAAAACTATCTCAACAGTAATATACGACAAACTCTCTAACAAGATTAAACAGTACACTGTTTCAGATGGTTTTCAATCAATCCCATTTACATGAGAATTTGTCTAACTTAACAGAACCCAATTCTTGCAGGGGCCTTCTTACCTAGGCTTTGCCAGCTTGGTGCCCTGCAGAGGGACTTGTGAAATATCAGCTGTTTTGGGTGTGTCAACAGGGACCCAAAAGGCCCTGCTCTTCTACAGTCTTCCGCCTTCTGTAGTTGATGCAATACACAACTTCTGAGGATAACAAAATTTGCAGGACATTAAGATGACCCACTTCTGTTTTTGAACAAAGTTCATTGATCAACTTTTGATCATCTTGGAAGAGAAAGAAGAATGTGTTATTTAGATCCTTTGTAAATTTTCAGTCACCAAATTTCAAAATCTTTTTTTGATTCTTGAGAGAGCTCAGATTGAGATACAAAAAATATGGATAGATAGATCTGAACACAGTGGTCACAAGTACCTTAGCTCCAGTTGTTAAAATGGGCACAGGGGTTCATTGAGATGAAGGGAGAGTTTTTGTGGTTTTAAAAAACCTACCAGCCAAACTCTGATTTTGAACCCCCTGCCAACACACCAAAAGCTGATAATTCCAGACACCCAAGCTCACAAGGAAAAAGTGCCTGGCGACAGAGGGACTTAGGTAGTTAGAGAATTTATCAGCACTTTAATGGTGTGGATTTTTTTGACTGTCTCAATGGTAGTATCTGAGAAACTTTGTAGCAATATTCAACAGTATGCTGTTTCTTCAACTTATACAGTCCTTTGCTGCTTCTCACGCGCTTTGAGTGCAGCAAGGGACTTGTGACAACCAGGCATGCTTTTGCCTGTGAGGGGAATTACGTCTTGCATGGGAAATTTGTCCGTGTTGTAAAACATTTTTGCCTGTTGGGTTTTTATAAACCATAGAGACTTCTTATTCCCCTCTCTGACTCTCAGACTCTGAGACTCACCAATTCATTGAAAAAACCCCTGAGGATTTCAAGGACTCCACCCCCTATCTTCTCTCAAAGTTTGAGATTTTTGTTAAATTTGGCTTTATTTGTATGTATAAACCACTATTGGTTTTTGAATGTAGGCCAAAATACTGAACTTGTCAGCCCTCGAGTGCTTAATACTAAGCACCAAAAGGACTTCAAGATAAAATACTAAAACATTTTACAAAAAATACATATAAGAAGATTAAAAACCTTCAAGACATCTTAAGGATCTAGTCTCAAAAGATTCAACTAAAAAAATGTATAGAACAAACATTTAGATACAACTTAAGGACCTAGTATCAAAGGTCTACGAATGAAACAATGAAACAGAAATGCCGTAAAATTAATCTGTCACAATAAAAAAGGAAAAGCATGAGTCCTTTTTCACGTAAAAGATTGTTTTACTAGAATGAAAGAAACGAGAGAACTACTCACTAATAAGAGAATCGCCAAGAATGCTGACAAGCATGAGAAGCAAAGAGCACGATGTCTCTGAGAAAAGATGAACCACACATAGACGAGTCCATTTAGTTATACGTAACTAGAAGCAAGATAGAGCAAACAGAGCATGATAACCCAAGACTAACTTACATACAAGTTTGAGAAAAGTATAAGTCTTACATAAAATATTCTCACAATAACTAGTACAGCTATTCCAGGAATTAATGTCACCCCTCGTCCGTTTTTTATTTTTTTTATTTTTCAAGCCGGACAATCTCTGTGAAGGTTTGTGTACAATATAACTCTGTAAAGTTTACAAATCAACAATGTCATTTTCACTTTGCCATTCCTAGCTTTGTGTACCGTTCATATCGAGGTGCCTTTCCCCAGCTGAGATTCTCTTTCTCCGGCTAAAAAAATAAAAAAAATAAAAAAATTGGAGGGGGGGTGACAATAATTCCTGGAATAGCTGTAGAACTTCAGAGGAAACACTATGATACATAAAGTGTTAGTATGTGATCAATCAAGGAAGTAAAATAATGAATTATACTCTCATTAGTATGGTCGGTCAGGCTAGAGCAGACTAGCAGTAATACTGGCACTCACCAATTAACAGAGAGGAAGAAAAGGTATAAGAACAGGACCCTGGAATGCCCCTACCGAGGTATCTGTCGAAAACGTAGCAGAAAATCTCCGGTCTTCATTCTTTTCGGGCCGGATTGCTATGTTTTTGGTCAGATGCCTACACCGGTTTTCCATTTTTGGAGGCCAGATTGCTACGTTTCTGGTCAGATACCTTCATACAACGGGTTTCTTATAAAAAATCAACAAAAAGCGCCATTTGATCCTTTGCACAGAGCCAACAAAACAATTGAAGCTATTACAACAGGAACGAAGAGACAAAATTGAAGAAAACAATCACGGGTTATTTTTTCCTTTCCCCTTTGGCTGCCCACGAGATTTTTTATTGGATGTAAGAAGGCGAATGCGTTCTTTTTCAAATGCATTCAAATATGCAGGTATGTTTAGATTAGTAAGCATTTGACAAATCACTTTAGGTAGTGAAAAGCATCCGTCTGCAAATTCCACTATGTTGGACCCGCTTGAAGGCTTGAAAACGTAGACTACACTTGTAGCCTCAAGGTGACCAAAAGTCCATTGACTTTTTGGTGATTTTGGTGGGGCAGTGCTTGCAATTGGATAATCGGGGTTGAATACAATATCTGAGTGGATATGTATGAAAGTCCGTCTGAGAGTTGTGGCTGATTTGAC
>NW_006768798.1:758349-769491 GCF_000204055.1 Melampsora larici-populina 98AG31 | reverse complement strand
GCAAACATTATTTTTAACTTTTGCACCCACATTTCGAACCAAGCATATTTACATACAGCACATGTATTTATGCTTATACATGTACAATATATGGGTTTAAATAGATGATACTATGGGTTTATACCCTACTTCGACTGTCCTGGTGGGCCGCTCAGCGCTGAGCCACACAACATATCAACGCTCAAGCCTGCTTGCCGAGGAATCGTACGATGAGATCTGTATCTCTTCATAAGTATTTCAGCTTGTATACCGGAGTAACCTTGTCTACAGAAATTAAGAATGTGAGTGTTGAGAAATGACTTTTGAACGAGGCAAATATAAGTCCTTACCAATAAGCAGAATGTTGGCAATCAATCTTGCGGAAGTATCTTTGAATAGTTGATAATGGACAGGCCTTTTGTGAGAGCTTGAAGGGAGCCTTTGATTCTTTGAAGCTTTTGCAATTTATGCTCTCCTCGCAAAAACCTATCAAAAATAAGATCGGATTCAGGTCATATCTTCAAATGGATGATTTTGTTAAAGACACACAATACTTAATGAATGACCAGAATAGCTTGATCGGATTGAGTTCACAGTGAAATTTGGGGAGGAATAGACAAATGTGACCAGCGTCCTTGATGATCATTTGTAGAAGTGGTCGTTCATTTGCAAAGTTGGATTGAAGAGTAAGGATCTTTGATGCACAGCAATAATCTTCATTTGGTATGACGGATGGAGCTGTGCAGTCTGTTTGAAGCTCTTCAGGCAAGCACTGCTCCTTGGTTAGAAAATACCTGTTTGCTTCAGCTTCTTGCATGAGACGGATTGATTGTGTTTTAGCATCCTTCTGCAATCCTGATTGTTTGCAAGCAGTGCATCATCCAAGAAGAGCGGTCTTTCCGCTGCTTTTGAGTTTGGCTTTGTAAAAGCTCCATAGCCCGCGTTCTTCAAGAACAGCTCGCATCCCTTTAGACTTCAGCAAGGGTGCTGTCAGAGTGATTTGAAGGATAAACCATCTGTTGGCAACGACCTCAAAGATGTTCTGGGATATTTGGATCATCTGTTGGGATGACTGTATCTCACATTTTAGCTTGTTTTCCGCCGGGGTGAAGATTCATGTTCTGGACTCGTAAGGCTTCTGGACCATAAGCTTCATGAGCTGAAGAGCAGTCGAACACAAAGACAGCTTGACAGTCAGGATGTAAGCGTTCAAAAATTGGAATCACACGGTTCTTGACTTGATTGCAGAGCTGCACCATGTCCCACCATGGGTCACCTTTGGTACCAGGGAAGATGACGACAGCAGCATCGGTCGGCACTTGAAGTCAAGATTCAGATTCTACGTTTGAGTCAAGTTCTAGACGGCTGTGAGTCTTGAGAATGAAATCCGATATGTGTATAAGACGACCATCACTCTTAGTTCGAAGCTCAGTGACGCCAGGTAGAAGCCATGCTTTCTGAGGCCGCTCGTTTGTGTTGTAGTATTTAAAGCTCAACAAGAGCTTTACAACACCTAAGAAGGGATAATCTACTACGTGTAATATAGTAGAAGTTGCCTAAAGACTGCCTTCTTCAAAGAAACCAGCACAAGGGCACTTGCTGACCACTTTGTGATAACAGAGAAAAAGATAAAAGGCACCAGAGAAATAAAGCAATACTGTTGTGTAGTATTATTCCCAGTTTTTAAGCGCAAAAAAAGTCCACACACTATGTTATTACTAGCAATACTGTTGTTAAGTATTATTCCCAATTTGACTTATAGTCTGTATCACACATAAATAAATTTCTCCTTGCTTTGAAGGGGCGGCTTTAAGTGATCTTAGTACAAATATAGTAAATAAATGATGATTTATAACACTAAAACAAAGGTATAAGATGCAGAAAGGGGAACAACAATCCCAAAATCATCAAAGAGTACTTATATCCACATGTAACAACCTCTGAAATAGTCAACAGCTTCAAAAAACCAGTCAAATCCGCCTGAAGAACCCCAAAAACGATGTAATGACGCAATGTAATGATCTTGTTACTAATGTATGATGTAATTTTCACAGCCAAAAGTGATCAATGACACAATGATTTAATGTCCAGCACTTCTTAAGATGAATACAGGTGATTTTTTTCCTTGTAAACTAGCTGCAAACCAATTTTTGAGATTGTGAATTTTTCAGATGTGGTCCAATTTTGATCTACTATAGTGCATCTTGTAGCCCCCGTGATACTGATCATTTATGACACCCATATGACCTATTTCTGATGAGTGATGAGTGAGATATTGAGTTGTGAAGTTAAGATTTTTGGTGTTACATGTTGACTTGTGACTGTAAATTCAAGATTCACACCAATTTCTTATTTCCCTTATAACTTTTTACATACACCTCCGTTACTAATGATTTAAAGCTTGTACATTATGTAATACACTCTTCTTCGTTGAATGGGATATCTACCAACCTAATCTGACGTCATTTCACATATGTAATAAGCTGAAAACCTTTGTTTTTGACGAAATTCACCTATTTTCTTCACTTTTCACAGCTGCTACTCTCTTTTTCTTGCTCATGTAAGATGAAATCATCTTCCAAACCTTAAAAATCCTGGAAAATCCTCTTGGCAACCTTAATTTCCATCACTACCACCATTACATATGTAAACTACACATATAACCCTTGTTTACCATCTTCAAAAAAGTACCTTTCTGCTAATAACTTCTGTTTCCCCTTATCAACCTTGAAGATTCAAATTGTTACCGTATAATAAAGTGTTTTTCTTTCATATTCTAACCTTAATAAACCCATAACTTAATTAAAAATACAAAAACCATTTTCCAACTTTTACACCTATATTTTCGAATTTTTCTTCTTTTCTTTTTCTGTCTTTTTGTAATAACTTTGGAAGTAAACTATATTGATCTTAAGAATATATTTGAAATGAGATGACATAATATTCAATTAATAAGTATACATAAGCCTCTAAGAGCTTCAATTGATCTGAAAACCTTCATTTTGAATTTCCTGCTATACTGAAGTTTCCTAATGACTTGGTAAAGTAATGATGATTAATTTTCTTGATTGATACCATAAATAGATCAACACAGCATGTACTGTGGATTCATCGTGATAGACAAAGACTGTCTCTTGATTTTCACCTAGATCTTCAGGGTTGGGTGAAATGGCAGTTTCGAGGTCTTTTCCTACATAGGTCCTTGACCTTTTGCAAAGCTTGTGTACAAAATCACAGAACATCTTTCGAGATTGAACAACATCTGGGCGCTCATGACCATCATAGTAAAGAGACTTTTTATAACCTTGGGGTTTGAAACCAAGTTTGTACATCCATCAATATGAAGTTGTTTGGGCAATGGTTTCGTGAAAGCCAAATTGTGGCAAGACCAATTTATTGACATGCTCACAAAAGCTTTGAGGTGTGACCTTAAGTACAAAACCGGGATTATCAAAATTCAAATCTGTTTCATCTATTAATAAGAATAGGAAAATTGTGTGACAGACCTTGCCTGGTTTTTGTTCCACTGTCCACTGATAAAGAGATTTGAACATATCCTTGTTATCAAGCATTGAGTCATGATGTGTTTTGAGCCCTGCGTTAGAAGTCAATAGCTCTTTAAATGTTATAATGTGTTTTGCTTGGGCTCATATCCGGCGAGCTTGACTGACCCCATTTCTGAAGCTGGGATTCTGTTTTGACATTGGTAATTGCCAAAAAGATGATTTGGCAGCAAGCCGTGAAGCCGTAATTGCAGGAGTTTTTTTATTATCCAACGCAAACTTGTGTTGAAGTGAGTTGAAATCACAAAGTTCATCAAGCTCCAGATGAGGGTATTGATATTTCGGATTCAGTTTTTGCTTTTTCTTGCATTCCTCCAACACATAGTTAATTGCATCATCCAGCTCTTTAAATTGTTCATCTAGAGTAGATCTGATATCTTTTATAGTAGATTTTTTTGATGATGATCGATATGCGTCAACAGAACCTTGAATAAATCTTTCATAATCAATACAATCTTTCTCATTATCATCTAATGTCTTTTCACTACACGAAAGATAATATTTTCTGGGCAGAAAATTAAATTATTGATACACAAAAATATTGAGAGGCCAGGAGAAGGGCAAAAAATAAATAAAAATATGCATCTTGTTCCCTGCGGTGAGAGCTTCACTCTCCATATTTTTCCATATTTTTACAGTCCGTATTGATAAGTGTACTAACAATAAACCTTCATAATCATCCAATTACAACCTGTAACAAGCACTGAAATTTGGCTCATTAGTGTTTAGAGAAACTTTTGATTTCTGAAAACACCTATAACTTTGTCAAATCTGCCTCAAAACACTCGATTTTAAGTGCATTAGAAAGCTTAACTCTTCCTCTCGAACTTTCATAAGATCAAGAACTATGTAGCTAGTATGACAATCATTCTATGGATCTGTATGTACAAATGTATAAAAAAGATGATATCTTTTTTAGAAGACCAGCATGCTGTGTGGTCCTATTATGAACTATTTGGAGGACAATTCCAGCTTACCAATGCACCCAAAATCGAGCGTTTTGGACCGGAATTGAAAAAGTTATGAGTATTTTCAGAAATCAAAAGTTTCTCTAAACACTAATGAGCCAAATTTCAGTGCTTGTTACAGGTTGTAATTGGATGATTGTGAAGGTTGATTGTTAGTACACTTATCAATATGGATTGTAAAAATACGGAAAAACATGCGGAGTGAAGTTCTCAACGCAGGGAACAAGATGCATATTTTTATTCATTTTTTGCTCTCCTCCTGGCCTCTCAATATTTTTGTGTATCAATAATTTAATTTTCTGCCCAGAAAATATTATCTTTCTTGTAGTGTTTTTAGCTTGTTATCATCCATCATCTCGGTGTCGTTAGAACTTTGGACAAATTTTTCACAATCAATAGAATCTTGCTGATTTTGAGTAGGTATTTCCTTTGGACCAGTATCATTTGATTTGACTGTTGCATCTGAGTTTGTTGGTGTGTTTTGATTTAGCCAGTTGGCCATCTTGTTGTTATTTTTCCCAAGGGCTTTGATTTTGTTGTCCTTGTAGTTGCTGCAAGTGGACTTTGGAAGAGGTCGCGGGATGAGTTTTTTGCTCGCTAGGTTTTTTGTGTTGGCCACAGGTTGCTTATAGCCTTTCAGAACGTGACCTGAAGCATGCTTGCGTTTTGGAGTGGCAGACATGGGGAGGCACCTTTGATAAAACACCGGCCAGATTAACTTGGTGAGATCGTCTTTGCAAGCTTCTTCATCCGAAGAGTCGGCAATATCATCTTGAAGGCTTTGCATGACATCGTGGATTTGATGTGATGTGTTGATTCCAGTGTCAGTCCCACTGTCACTGGCTGAGTTGTGGAAATCTTCTGATGTTGCCACAGATTCAGTTTCATCCTCCAAATTGTTGGATTCACAAAGAACACGTTCAGCCAGACAAAGTTTTTGTTGAGCTATTTGAGCTTTACTGAAAGCCATGATGAAATGTATAAAGATGAGGGTGTTTTTTTAAGACGAAAAAAGTGAAAGTGGTTTGTTGAGATGATTTCTGCTTTCCGAGGAAGGGTACCGAGGGTACAGGGATGTACTCAGCCTTGGTACCAATCACACCAAGATCCGACACCATTACTGGGAAAAAGAAGTGTGAAGGCCAAAAGACTTGAACCCAGGCCCACCTGGGTGACAGGCTCAAAATACAACACTTAACCGCACACACTACATGCAAAGTGCTGACCCCGCGGATGCGGAGTCGCGGTGACACCACACAAAACCCAAGGGGGGGGTCTTGCAAAAGCGGGGGGTCAATCTGGGGTCAGCGCAACCCCGCACCCGCGGCGTCACCACCTTGCATGTAGTGACAGCTATCCTGCCTTGGGTAGTCTATATTTCCTAATGTGATTGATTCTGGTCAGCTATAATTTTGAACCATCCCTAGGGAGCATCAGAAGGGGGATGCAATAACTTGGCGGCTAACCGCTAACCGCTATACCTGACACTTTTGTACACGCAACTTCCAAATCGAGACATCTTCTCACGCACTCAACCAAAGTAGATGTCACATATACATCTGGCGTTGACAACCGCTCATCATCCTTCCGGGACAAATTTAGCCCACAGGCCGAGACCAACATTCCGGGACAATATGCTCACCAACTCACCAAAGGACACTCGGGCAAAAAGCTCGGCAAACATCTCCAATACAAGCCATTTGCAAGGTGACCATATCGCCTTTCTCTCGAGCAATAAGAGAGGCGATGATCTTCAATCCGGGACACATACACCGTGTTTGTCTGATGTTTGCTTGTTGGCAAGTGCACGAGTCGCCTTTGTGCCTCAAAGGGAGTCCGTGTGCGCTCGTCCTTGAGAGACTGCCACATGGACACGGTGATATGCTCAAGGACAACAACTTTGCCTAATCCTAAGTAGGCAAGTAATGCCGCGGGTCAATGCCAGAGAAGCTTAAAGCTAAAGACTTCTGACCCATGCACCTGGCTTCCTTTGGGATGAGGATGTGGCCCTTTGCGAATATACGGCTAGAATGACTGGAGCCGGTCGTTTTGGCATGCACGGGAAGGGGATGGACGAGCGGAGGTGGGTAGATCTAGATAGGGAAGAGGTGTCACACAGATGCGTATTTAGGAAATTGGATTGTAGTACAGACAAATGCGGCGTAGATGTTAGCAGGGATTAGCCGCTAACGTATAGCGGCTACTGAATTGCACTCCCCTTCCAATATTCTGCATCCCTAGGGGGATGTAGTTGGGGCTTGATGGTACCCACTGTACAAACATCATTTGCAACTGATATTTGTACATCAACATCAATTTCAGCTTGAACTTGCAAAGCTTCACAAGGGATACAATTTTGTTATTGCAGACATTATGGGTTGGGTGAAAGATTGACCAACTGGACACTGCTTCACATTCAGTTATAGTGAATATTTGTTTGAATACTTTTAACCCTGTGATTAGGGGTTTGAATCCAGCCCTTTGGTGCCTGGATTTTAGTTTTTTGGCCAAGATCTTGCTGTAGTATAGGTCAAAAGTCATGTTTTATACTCTGCAGTATGTGGGGCGCGTCCAAAAGCGCCAAAAATGTGCCGCGCCCACCACATGAATGAGAAAAAAGTTTCATAAGGATGGAATTGTTTTCCAGCCAAACTTGATTCCCCTCACAGGCAAAAGTCTGTCGGGTTTTCATAAGTCCCTTGCTGCGCTACTGTAATGATACTTACAGTCAGCATCATTACAAGCATATTATCATAACCATAAATATACCTAGACCTTAGACTTAGACCTTACGTTGTTTTTCATATATTCAAAATTCTTCACGCTGCAGACTAGCTCCTCAGGGAATTCGAGACTGATCTCGTAATCACATCCTTTGGAGCTAGGTAAGCACTCAGTGTTATTATCATTTCATATTTCTCTTTCACTATCAGTTTCTCTTTTCTATTATTATCATTTCCTGAGGGAATTCGAGACTGATCTCGTAATCACATCCTTTGGAGCTAGATCTAGAAATACAATATCATCATACATTGGTTCTAGACATCCAAAGTCCACGATTGTGGCATTTGATCAGCCATTCCCTCCGAGAGACACTTCCTTAAGACTTGACTTTGAGTGAGGACATACGTCCTTTACACTTTTTTTTTCTCGAACCAACACCGGTATCGACTACTTCCGACTACTTCAGAAGAACCTTGTTCTTAAACGCACCCCGGATTTTCATAAATTAAAACCTTATTTTTCTCTATTATACTTTGATCTTATACCGTTTATGACCCCACCAGTATCAACCCGCAGCGACTCGACTGAACTTACATCCCGGATAGACGATCCGGAATCTATTGTCAGACGATCAACCACAGTCCCTCCACAGTTCCAACGCCGTTCTATTGAAGAAGTGGGAAGATATACCCACGATAAGATTCTATCGGCAAGTGTCCCGCCAAGACCAATTCCGGCTTCGGCAAAACCTTACAACCCCGCGACATATTCTTCGTCGTCGCGAGCGTCGTCTTTACCTGGATCCTTCCCTACTTCTCCGCTGTCTCGTCGACGTTCTCCGTTGTCTCTTGTACAACGCGAGGAAGATTACTTACATCGAGACTCGAGTAGCGAACCCAAAATCTTACCTTCTCCTACTCCGTTCCCGAAAGTCGAAACCATGACTGGTCGATCGGATGAAACACCCTCTCTTCCATCGACCGACGACCTGTTACGTGCGATGATAATGGCACAAACAGAAGGGATTCGGGCTACGAATGAGGCAGCGGCGCGACAGGCTCGACTGGATGAAGAGCGCGCAGCAGCTGCACGAGAAACAGCAGAACGTATCGCTGGTTTAGAAGAACGATTACTTCAAATCCAACTGAACGGCCCTACACAATCCCCTTCTCCTGCGACTGAGGAAGGAATTTCCCGAGGACTTGACCTTACCAAATTCAAGTCATCGGATGGGCCACTATTCAAGGGTCCTTACCGTGACACGGAGGCGTTCTTGAGGTGGTTTACTTCATTAAAGATTTTCTTCTTGGTCAAAAGAGTCGACAAAGATCAGGATCGGGTCATTTTAACCGGTTCTTATCTCGTCGAGACCAACCTCCAAGCATTTTGGGCCCACAACATCGACACCTTCCAAACTAATTCGTGGGCCGAGTTCAAGGAAAAGCTCTTTAGAGCTGCGCTACCAACGGATTGGCACGATAAACTACGCGAGAAGATCCTCACTTTACGCATGTCACCTAATGAGGACTTCAAGTTTTTTTGCACCCGAGCTAGATCGGTTCAGTCCCTTATGAACCATGATCAGGTGGAAATTGATGACTTCACGCTAGCCACGCACATGATGTTGGGTTTCCTTCCAGAATTGAAATCGACGCTTCGTTTAGATGGTCCACTGAAGAAAGACGGCTTTGACTTCCTACGGTTTGAAGAGCGCTGCGACATGATCTACGAGGACCTTGTCGTGAAGAAGATCCTGAGTCGTCGCACCTTACCTTTGCCGACCAATCGCCCAACTCAAGGGCACCGGACTTCTACACCCCTTCCCTTCTCGCCCACTGATGACGAGAAAGAAGAGCGAAAGAGACGTTTCCTATGGAAGATAAACTCTTATCTGGATTCAATGGGCCTCTGTCATTTCTGCAAGAAGCAATGCGGGAGTGAGCACAGACAATGCACGGGTACCTTCTCTAAAGAAAAGATAACCTTCCCACCTGGTTATACGCCACCTCCGAAACCAGACAATTATACACCTCCTCGTGCGCGCTTAGCCAATGCGGCTGGCCGACCTACTCATCCACCGGCTGGCCGACCCTCCCGAGCGTCTGTCGCGGCGGTAACATCAACCTCGCCTGAGTACGATACTGCCACCATTGCGGCGTATGAGGAAATTGATAGAGAGTTAAAGGAGATAGAGGAGAGTGGTGAAGACTTGATACGTGAAGATGAAACGTACGTGGATCAGCCTTTGTCGAAACCCACGGTCATCCTTCAACTAATGTGCAACGGGAGACTGTTTCGTGCTTTAGCTGATGCAGGTTCAGAGACCAACCTGATATCTGAACGGATGGTGGAGGCTTTGAATCTTCGTCGACGCAAGCTAGTCACCCCAACGGTTGTTGGCCTAGTGTTGGAATCGGGCGGTCAACCTCACACACTCACCGAGTTCACCGTAGCGTCATTAATTCATCCTCAATCGAATCAGAGTTTTGATCGTACGTACATGAAGATTGGGGCTTTGGGGAATTCTTATGACATGATCCTTGGCGCGCCTTTCTTATGTCGTCACCAGTTGTCAGTTTCCTGTGCAAAGAGATCTGTGGTTAGTGATTTATCAAGTGTCAGCATGTTAGATTATTGTCATGAACTGCAATTAAAGAAAGAGATTGAGGAAGCTCGTGTTGAGAGTCAAGCAGTGATCGCGGAGAGTGATGAGAGTGAGAAGTGGAAGACGTGGGAGGATTCGTTGAAATTGACCAATGAACCTCACAGATGCAAGCCTCGAGATCCATGGAAAGAATTAGAGGATGCCTTTTTAGAGTGTTATAAAGATGTATTTCCGGTTGACATCCCTGCCATTTCAGACGCAGCAGAAGCTCAGGGGGAATTTGTAGATGGTACCTTTCCCGAGCGATTACAAGACCCAGCGTCAAAAATTAGGCACAAGATAGTTCTAACCAATCCCAACGCTATCGTGAATGAACGCCAATACCCTTATCCGGCCAAGTACATGAGTGCATGGAACAAGTTATTACAACAACATGTGGATGCTGGGAGGCTACGACGTTCAACCAGTCAATACGCTTCGCCAAGTCTCATCATCCCCAAGAAGGACCCTACGGAACTTCCAAGGTGGGTATGTGATTACCGCACCTTGAATAGCGTGACCGTCAGGGACCGTTCGCCTTTGCCCAAGGTGGATGAGCTGGTCAGGCTTGTAGCATCGGGTAAAGTTTTTTCAATCTTAGATCAGACGAATGCCTTTTTTCAAACCAGAATGCGTGAGGCCGATATACCTCTTACGGCAGTCAAGACTCCTTGGGGGTTGTACGAATGGTGCGTGATGCCCATGGGATTAACCAACGCACCAGCGACACACCAAGCACGATTGGAAGAAGCTTTGGGAGGCCTGATTAACACGGTGTGTGTGGTGTATCTGGACGATATTGTAGTTTTTTCGTCTTCAGTGGAAGAACATGAAAAGCACGTTGAATTGGTACTTGATAGGTTGAGGGCGGCCAATCTTTACTGTAGCAGCAAGAAGACGAAGTTGTTTCGGAAGGAAGTCAAATTTGTAGGCCATTTGATTTCAGCTGAAGGCGTACGACCAGATGGAGAGAAGGTGGAACAAATTCGAGCGTGGCCATCACCGAAGAACGCAAAGGGTGTCAGGAAATTCCTTGGCACGGTCCAATGGATGAAAAAATTCGTCTCAGGATTAGAAAAGTACGTCGGCCACCTCACGCCACTGACGAGCAGCAAGCTCGACGCGAAACAATTCAAGTGGGGACCAAGAGAAGAAGCTGCATTCCTGAACATTAAGCGTATCATGACGTCGCTACCTTGGCCTTAAAATGTTGATTTTGATTCTATTGATCCTCTGTGGTTGTTCACCGACGCGAGTGGAACTG